>NW_014577098.1:279176-283034 GCF_000485595.1 Priapulus caudatus | reverse complement strand
GAAGTTGAGGCATGGGCGAGCGGGAAGTGAAGGTATAAAGGCGGGAAGTGCAATGGATGGAGAGCGGCGCGCGTAAGAGAGGGAGTTAGAGAGCGGGAAGTGACGAGGATGACCGAGCGCGTTGAACGTGAGGCATGGGGGAGCGGGACGGTTGCAGGATGTGAGAACGGGCAAGAAAGGGTCTAGAGAGCCCGGCAGAGAGGGCCCCTGGCGGAGGCGTGATAGTGAAGGGAGTCGGGCCGAGCGGAGAGTGCAGGCGCGATGCCGAGCCAGCAGGAAGAGCGGGATAGAGAGCGGGAACGCTGAGGGATGGAGAGCGTGAACAGTGAAGGATAGAGAGCGGGGACAGCGTGAGAAGGACTGGGGGAGCGCGAAAGTGAGGGAATAGAGAGCGGGGAAATGTATTAATATAAGTAAGGAAATGTCGGCGATTACAGCAGCGATAGGCAGACAGGATTGCAGACCCGAGAAACTAGAAGAAGAAGCGCGAAATATTGAACAAAGAAAGACCCATTACAGCACAGATACGGCCAATAGGGGTAAGAAAGAGAAGAGGTAGAAAGAGAACGGATAGAAAGAGAAGAGGTAGGAAGATGAACCGAAAATGTGAGATAGAGAGTTGTAAACGACAGCACGATCGAGCAACATGGCAGACAGATTGCGGAAAGGTAGCCACAGATGATCACCGCAGTGTGTGGTAGAGACAGCAAGGAAACCCGCGTCTCTGCGTTCTCTGGCCTCGCGCTCACTGTGGCGGAAGCATGCGGTTAACGCGCTGCGACAGCTGTTGTTGCCGTGTCGCAGCGATGCGCGTGGTCGATGGCTTCATAGCGAGCCACAGAGGCATGCTGCCTCTCCCCGTGGTGATCACAGCTAAGTGTGAACGACAGAAGCAAACTCCCTTATCGGCGTCGGCTGCAATCACTATCCACACACATATCCGCAATCAGCTAGTTAAAATTGTTGTGACTCTGTTTTTCCTCTCTTTTCCCTGCCCTGCCGCTCTCCGCTTCTGTTTCTTCCCTTCTTCTCTCCAACACACATCATGCCTTCTACTCTCTCCTTTACTTCTCCCACTCCTCATTCGTCTTCCTCTCTTCCCCATGCCCACTCTCCACTCCTCATTTCCTCTCGTTTTCCCATCCTCTGTCCTCCCCCTCAACATTAGTTTAACGGTGGCTGAATCGCCTGTTAAGTAAGCTACATCGTCGTGCGATCACGAGCAGGCAACCATCCAAACACAGACCATTATCAATATCATCATCATCATCATCATCATTATCATCATCATCATCATCATCATTATTATCATCATCATCATCATCATTATTATCATCATCATCAGCATCATCATCATCAGCAGCAGCAACAACAACAACAACAACGACAGCAGCAGCGTCAGCCTCACTAGCATTGCCATCGTCATCGCCGTTGTCATTGTCATCATCATAGTCATCATCATCATTATCAGCAGCAGCAGCAACAACAACAACAGCACCACAACAACCTCAGCAGCAGCATCAACATCAATAGCATCATTATTATCGCCATCGTCATCGTCATTGTCACTGTCATCGTCATCGTCATCATCATCATTATCATTATCATCATCATCATCGTCAACGTCATTGACGTGTGGCGCACGCGTGCACGCACGCTAGAAGTACAGCTGCCGCACACGCGACTAACGAGGGCTTGCCAGCGCATCAAATCTGCAACGATAATTACGCTGCAGCTTCCCAGCGACACAAAGAAGCCACTGACCGATCGTGAAGCCCGCACTCACCCACCGTCTCTAACCCTCACCCACTCTCCCTAATCCTCACCCACCCTCCCTAATCCTCACCCACCCTTCCTAACCTTCACCCACCATTCCTAACCCTCACCCACCCTCTCTAACCCTCACCCACCCTCCCTAACCCTCACCCACCCTCCCTAACCTTCACCCACCCTCCCTAATCCTCACCCACCATCCCTAACCCTCACCCACCGTCTCTAACCCTTACCCACCATCCCTAACCCTCACCCACCCTCCTTAACCCTCACCCACCCTCCCTAATCCTCTCGACCCACAGCGGTGGATCTATGAGGCAATGTGAGTCACGGTATTAAGGTACCCCCCGCACACACATACACAGCCGGCTTATTACAGACCCCCACCCTTACCCTCCCTAACCCTCACCCACCCTCCCTCACTCTAACCCACCGTCTCTAACCCTCTCGAACCCACAGCGGTGGATCTATGAGGCAATGTGAGTCACGGTATCAAGGTACCCCCCGCACACATACACAGTTAGCTTATTACAGCTATCGATTGAAGCCGCGTGCCCGATGTGTGCTCATTGTTTATTAAATATCATAAGTGGTTGGGCTGATTGCTCTTAACAGCGATAGAAGCCGTCAGACGCAATCACGTCTAGATGCCGTCCCGCTACCACACGACGCAGCCGGCCACGTGCCAGGATGTCGGTCATGGAGCGGGAAGAGAGGGATAGAGAGCGGGAAGAGAGGGATAGAGAGCGGGAAGAGAGGGATGGAGAGCGGGAAGTGAGGGATGGGGAGCGGGAGGTGAGGGATAGAGAGCGGGAAGAAAGGGTTAGAGAGCGGGAAGAGAGGAATGGGGAGCGGGAAGAGAGGGATAGAGAGCGGGAAGAGAGGGATAGAGAGCGGGAAGGGAGGGATGGAGAGCGGCAGGTGAGGGATAGAGAGCGGGAAGTGAGGGTTAGAGAGCGGGAGGAGAGAAATGGGGAGCGGTAAGAGAGGGATAGAGAACAGGAAGTGAGGGATGGGGAGCGGGAAGTGAGGGATGGGGAGCGGGAAGAGAGGGATAGAGAGCGGGAAGTGAGGGATGGAGAGCGGGAAGTGAGGGATGGGGAGCGGGAAGAGAGGGATAGAGAACGGGAAGTGGGAGATGGGGAGCGGGAAGAGAGGGATAGAGAGCGGGAAGAGAGGGATAGAGAGCGGGAAAGGAGGGATGGAGACCGGGAAGAATGGGATAGAAAGCGGGAAGTGAGGGATGGAGAGCGGGAAGAGAGGGATAGAGAGCGGGAAGAGAAGGATAGAGAGCGGGAAGTGAAGGATGGGGAGCGGGAGGTGAGGGATAGAGAGCGGGAAGAGAGGGATAGAGAGCGGGAAGTAAGGGATAGAGAGCGGGAAGTGGGAGATGGGGAGCGGGAAGAGAGGGATAGAGAGCGGGAAGAGAGGGATAGAGAGCGGGAGGTGAGGGATAGAGAGCGGGAAGTGAGGGTTAGAGAGCGGGAAGAGAGCGGGAAGAGAGGGATGGGGAGCGGGAAGAGAGGGATAGAGAGCGGGAGGTAAGGGATAGAGAGCGGGAAGAGAGGGTTAGCGAGCGGGAAGAGAGGGATGGGGAGCGGGAAGAGAGGGATAGAGAGCGGGAAGAGAGGGATAGAGAGCGGGAAGTGAGGTATGGAGAGCGGGAAGAGAGGGATAGAGAGCGGGAAGTGAGGGATAGAGAGCGGGAAGAAAGGGTTAGAGAGCGGGAAGAGAGGGATGGAGAGCGGGAAGAGAGGGATAGAGAGCGGGAAGAGAGGGATAGAGAGCGGGAAGGGAGGAATGGGGAGCGGGAGGTGAAGGATAGAGAGCGGAAAGTGAGGGATAGAGAGCGGGAAATGTATAATATGAAGTAGGAAATGTGGGATAAAGAGCGGGACATGTACTATCGCGAGCGAGAAGGCAGCAGGATGAGCCCGAGAAACTAGAAGAAGAAGCGCGAAATATTGAACAAAAAGATACCATAACAGCCCAATAGGGGTAAGAAAGAGAAGAGGTAGAAAGAGAACGGATAGAAAGAGAAGAGGTAGGAAGATGAACCGAAAATGTGAGATAGAGAGTTGTAAA
>NW_014577098.1:273125-277370 GCF_000485595.1 Priapulus caudatus | reverse complement strand
CCCAGCATCCTCACCCGCATCCTCCCCAGCATCCTCCCCCGCATCCTCTCCCGCATCCACCCCACATCCCCCACATCCTCCCCAGCATCCTCCCCAGCATCCTCTCCAGCATCCTCCCCCGCATCCCCCGCATCCCCCGCATCCTCCCCGCATCCTCCCCAGCATCCTCCCCTGCATTCTCTCCAGCCACTGGTTTCCTCTCATCATCGTCACCGTACAGCCCCGCCTCCTATTTACCCTACTATTATATAGTATCTTACCCCGCTCCTACTCCTCGTCATCTCCTTTCTTCTCCTCCCCCTCCTCCTCCTCCTCATCCTCATCATCATGCTCGTCCTCTTTTGATTCTCCTCTTCCTCATCCTCTTTCTCATCCTCCTTCACCGCCCCGCCTCCTCCTCCTCCTCCTCCTCCTCCTCCTCCTCCTCCTCCTCAGCTGCCTCCTTCTTTTCAACATTCCAGGTATCCTCTCATGCAGGCTTTCTCTGCTGAATCTTATGCAGTTAAGAAAGTTATCAGTAGACTACGCAGCATTGAAGACGCGATCGAGAAACTTGTTTGTATATTGGCGCTCTGGCATCTCCGACTTTGCATCTTCACTTTATTATACGCCTACTCGATCCTGATCTGAGCATCTTGATGACTGGTTAATCAGCCCGAATACTCGCAAGAGAGAGAGAGAGAGAGAGAGAGAAAGAGAGAGAAGAGAAAGAGAGAGAGAAGAGAAATAGAGAAGAGAGAGAAATGGAGAGAGACAGAATGAGAGAGAGAAAGTGAGAGAAATAGAGAGAACGAGAGAGAGAGAGAGAAATAGAGAGAAATAGAGAGAAAGAGAGAAATAGAGAGAGACAGAAATGGAGAGATACAGAATGAAAGAGAGAAAGTGAGAGAAATAGAGAGAACGAGAGAGTGAGAGAAATAAAGAGAATGGGAGAGTGAGAGAAATAGAGAGAAAGAGAGAGAGAGAGAGAGAGAGAGAAATAGAGAGAAATAGAGAGAAATAGAGAGAAATAGAGAGAAAGAGGGAAGAGATCAATGAGAGCAGCGATAGAGAGCGAGAGAGAGAAGAGAAGAAGAGAGAGAGAGAGAGTAGAGCGAGAGAGAGAGAGAGAGAGGAGACGAGAGAGGAGAGAGAAGAGATGAGAGGAAGCGCGAGAGCGAGAGCGGAGAAGAGAGAGAGAGAGAGAGTGACAGAATGAGGAGAGAGAGAGAAAGTGAGAGAGAGAGGAGAGAGAGAGAGAGAAAGTAGAGAAGAGAGAAGAGAGACGAGAGAGAGAGAGAGAGAAGAGAGAGAGAGAAGAGAAGAGAGAGAGGAGAGAGAGAGAGGAGAGAGAGGGAGAGTGAGAGAAGGAGAGAAGCAGAGACGTGGGGAAAGAGAACAGATCACAGACCCGCATTGTTTGTCTGTCGTGTTGACCCATGGGTTCTTGGCTAGCGCGAGAGCGCAGTGTTTACAAACATAGCCGGTCACCTATAGGCGGCGTTCACACGTATACAAGCGGCTTAAGCTTGGTACCGTACTTAGTTGGTGCTAAGTCCGAAAAACTGCGTTACACGGACGAAGATATCACGAGATTCGAGGCTTAGCTAGCTTCGGGTATAATAATAGACTCGTAGCCCGGTCGACAAGTACACGTTAGCCCTAACGTCGTGGCAGCGAACGGGTACAGTCTAGGTTAGAGCGCTTCACCGAAAATGGCGTTCACAATGCGCAAACACGACAAACAATACCGGCCCACGCCTGGTGCGAATATACGCGGCTTAGTTTGGCGCGAATATGATTCCGCGCTTCGCAAGCGCGGAGGCATTCGCGCTAAGGCAAGCGTGGCTTAGCAAAGCCGTGTATATTCTTAGGCGTGTGAAGCGAAAAACTTTTCTCCTCGTGTGAACGAGCTATGAGTCACACAATTCGCGGCGTTGGCCATGAATAGGAGCGATAACGAACACGCGACATAAGTACACATGCACAAAACACAGCAGACACACGACACACACACACACACACACAGCACACACACAAACCCACACACACGAACACACACAGCACACACAACACACCATCACACACACACCTGACACACACAATGCACACACACACACACACACACACACACAATACAACACACACCACCACAGCACAACAGCACACACACACGCATGCACACACGCAGACGCATACAAAAAAACACACACACCACCATCACAATCGAAGCAAGTGGACTCAAAAAATCACATCGTAATTAAAGTTACGTTCATGCCCCGCTGGATTCAAACACCAAACCTGGCAGAATTAATTTCTGTCCGTCATGTGTCGCCGGTGAGGTATTGTAATATAGGTGTCAGTTGGCGCAGCCACAAACACGCACGTCATCATGTGGTGACCGGTTGTTTAAAATTGTCGCAGCAACCGGAAAACATGCATATTAAGGCGAATAGATATTAAGGTGTTCAACAAACGTCATGTGTCTATCCGTAAGGCGGCGTTTTGTTTCGCCAATATAGTAATTTGGCATTTAATGCATTCAACTGGCGTAAATGAGGTGTCGACACGCATGTTAAATGATCCTCGCACTAATAAATTTTCCCAGAGGCCTGAACACAGACCTATTCGTCGATAAAATTGCAAATACTGCAGAACGTTTTCCGACAAAACAACGTATGTAAGCCAGGTTGCTCACGGGGGTGTCAGAGTTAGGGTAAATCGGTGCTTGAAACAAAGAGTGTCGGCGGAGGTGTGGTATCACGTTGTACGAAGCGATAAAGGTGGTTTGAAAGATGTTAACTGTGATTGGATCGTTTGAAGAATGTTATAATTATCAATTAACTAAAACTTTGAGGCCGCAATCGAAGGTGATAGTTAAAACCAATGGAAATCTGCTGACGTTTTATTCAGCGCCGCTTTTCTAGGGTATTTAACGACGCCCGATTCAAGGGAAGTATCGGTTTTTTAATTTCCTTAGATAGAACAGATTGATTTAACACGGCGTGTAAACATTCAATCATATTGGATAGCTTTGTGTTAAAATCAGTTTTTGAGCTGCTTTCTTTTTTTAATCGTAACAATTGAGAAAGCGGAGCTATTTTTAGTGTGGGCGAGGTGAGACGAAAGCAATAAAAAAGATAAGATGGTGTCGTAGGTTTTAAAAAAAAACCGTTGTTTGGTGTTTATCTACACGGGTGTTCGTGTGTGAGCTTTTACTAACTATATATATATATATATATAAATATATATATGTATGTGTGTGTGGTGTGTGTGTGTGTGTTGTGTGTGCGTGCGTGCGTGCGTGCTGTGCGTGCGTGGCGTGCGTCGCGTGCGTGCGTGCTCGTAGTGCGTGTGTGGTGTGTGTGTGGGGGGGGGGTGTCTGTGGGTGTGCTGTGTGTGTTGTGTGTGGTGTGTGTTTGTGTTGTGTGTGTGTGTGTGTGTGTGGTGTGTGTGTGTGTGTGTGTGTGTGTGTGTGTGTGTGTGTGATGTGTGTGTGTTTGTGTGCTGTGTGTGTGTGTGTGCTGTGTGTGTGTATCGTGTGTGTGGTGTGTGGTGTGTGTGTGTGTGTGTGTGTTGTGGTTATGTGTGGTTGGTGTGTGTGTGTGTGGTGTGGTGTTTGTGTGTGTGTGGTGGTGTGTGTGTGTGTGTGTGTGTGTGTGTGTGTGTGTGTGTGTGTGTGTGTGTGTGTGTGTGTGTGTGTGTGTGTGTGTGGCACTCTTGATCCCCGTACCAGCGCAGCAGCTGTTAAAGTTGCTGCATCATCGCATCAAACAGCTTAGAACGACACCGTTTCGATAGAGATTTTTCTTCCGTTAGATACGCTAAACGTCCAATAGAGCGCAAAAGTAAATATTTCCTTCCTCAAAATGTGCGGGCTGCTGCCGCCGCCGCCGCCACACAGCGCTAGATCTGATGCTGCCGACTGACGACTGACTAGATTGCTTCCCAGTAGCTTGACTCACTCCGCCCCCGAATACGTCCTAAAACGACGATGAGTCAGTCTAATTCAAAGTAAAAACTGTGCACTGCTCAATGGCACACGCGCGTGCGTGCGTTCGTGCGTTCGTGCGTCATGATGGCAAATGTACGCGCGCGTGTGTGTGTGCGTGCGTACGTCCGTGTATGCACGCGTGTCACGTGTGTGTGTGCGTGCGTACGTACGTACGTACGTTCGTGTATGCTTCCGTGTTTGCGTGTATGCACGCGTGCGTTCGTGTGTATGTGTGTGTGTGTGTGTGTGTGTGTGTGTGTGTGTGTGTGTGT
>NW_014577098.1:270514-272018 GCF_000485595.1 Priapulus caudatus | reverse complement strand
CCATCTTCATATGGCGGTTCTTCATCTAGTCTGTTATCCTTTATCTCCACATTTCAGCCTCCTCATCGCGCATCCTCACCAGAATCCTCATCCTTATCGTCAACCTCCTCATCCTTGTATTTCTCATCCTCAACCTCAGTCTCCCCATTCTCATCTTTAACCTCCTCATCCATGCGTTTCTCATCCTCATCCTCAGCCTCCTCATCCTCATCTTTCCTTGATATACCGCGAAGGCCGGCGCCGATGGATTGCGGTGTTGCTTTCAGAGATAGCCGCGGGCTAGGTGCCCACGAGCGTACGAGACAGTAACCATCATCGCGGCGGGAGGGGGAGGAGAGGCGCAGGCAGGGGAGGAGAGGGTTTGAGCAGGCAGGGGAAAGGGGGAGGGCGAGGGGGAAGGCAGGCAGGGGGGATCTGATGATTCTGATGATTCTGATGAAGAAGCTGAGAAACAACGAGGTCGTGCTCATACCATCACTTAATGTCGCCCAAATTGTACTCTCAGTTTAACACACTCCGGCCGCGAGAAGCCACCATTAGGGAAGAAAGACGTGTGAAGCCCTTACCATGGCTTTACTCGCGCATCAGTAAAGCTGAGGGATTAGCTGTTACTGCGGCCAATAGCCATTCATCTTTAACCCGCCGCTGCGAACGAGCGCAAAACTACCCGGTAGGATCGGTGGCGACTTAGTCTGACATCCCGGCCATGTTTCGGGAATATTCGAGAAGAAGTGATAGGATCAGACGCGTTATTCTACGCTCTAGGTTATTTGCGTTATTCGCCTGTGCGTCTGCGGAAATGGAACACACATGCAGGATCACTGCTGTGTCTCCCCCGGATACATGTTTTACTAACCATAAGAATAACCTTAACTCTTACTTGATATCTAACCGTAACCTTAATCCCAGTCTTAACCCTATACTAGTCGCAATCGTAGCTTAGTCTTAACTGTAGCCATAACCGTAACCCTACCCCTAACCTTAACCTTATCACTAACCCTAACCCTAACCTTAACCTTAAGCCTATTCCTAATCTTAACACTAACCCTAAACCGAACCTTAACCCTAATCCTAACCCTAACCTTAATCCTAACCCTAACCCTAACCCTAACCCTAACCCTAATCCTAACCCTAACCTTAATCCTAACCCTAACCCTAACCCTAACCCTATCCCTAATTCTAGCTCTAGCTCTGACCCTAACCCTATCCCTAACTCTAACCCTAACCCTAACCCTATATTCCCAACCTTTGCTATAACCATCCAGCCTTTCATTGAGGCTACGCTCAAGAAAAAACTCCAGTTGATCAATTAGCCGTTTGTTATCAAACAGCGGCGCCTCGTTTTACTCGTGATGACACGGAGTTATCCTGTTTACACTCAGGCCGGTCTGTCGGCGGGAGAGAGAGAGAGAGGGAGTGAGATAGAGGAAGAGAGAAAGAGAGTGTGCGTGTGTGTATGTATGTGTGTGTGTGTGTGTGTGTGTGTGTGTGTGTGTGTGTGTGT
>NW_014577098.1:264432-270504 GCF_000485595.1 Priapulus caudatus | reverse complement strand
TGCTTGCTCCCCTCCCTTCTCCCACCCTGTTCTGCCTCCCCTCTCCCCTCTACCTTCCCTCCTGCATTCCTCACCCTCTCCTCCCCTGGCCTCTGCTTCCCCTCCCTCCCCTCCCTGCCTGCTCCACTGCCTCGTCCTTGCGCCCCTGCTCCGCCTCTCCCTCCCCTCCGCGCAGGGATGGTACTGTCTTTTTGTCTTCCCCCCCCCCCCCCCCCCCCCCCCCCCCCCCCCTCGCTCGTGGGCACCTAGCCGCTATCTGAAGCAACCCGCATCATGCGGCGCGGCTTCGCGGTATCAAGGAAAGATGAGGATGAGGATCGGTCTGACGGATCGACGTGATGCAGCAAACTCGCTGTAATAGCATGCGATCGTTAAAGATGATGAATGGGGAGACTGAGTTGAGGCATGAGAAATACAAGGATGAGGAGGTTGCGATAAGGATGTCGCAGACTTCTGTGAGGATGCTTGAGAGAGGCTGGAAATGTGGAGATAAAGGATAAAGAAGATGAAGAACCGCATGAAGATGCTGATGATTCTGATGATTCTGATGAAGAAGCTGAGAAACAACGAGGTCGTGCTCATACCATCACTTAATGTCGCCAAATTGTACTCTCAGCTTTAACAGCACTCCGGCGCGAGAAGCCACATTAGGAGAGAAAAGACGTTGTGAGCCTTCCATGGCTTTACTCGCGCTCAGTAAGCGAGGGATTAGCTGTGTACTGCGGCAAAATGCCATTCATCCTTAACCGCCGCTCTTGCCGAACAGCGGCAAACCTACCTGGTAGGATCGGTGGCGACTTGGTCTGACATCCCGGCCATGTTTCACGGGGAATATTCGAACGAAGTGAATAGGATCAGGACGGCGTTTTCTACGCTCTTACGCGTTATTTGCGTTATTCGCTGTGCGTCTGCGGAAAATGGAACACACATGCAGGATCACTGCTGTGTCTCCCCGCGATACATGTTTTACTAACCATTAAGAATACCTAACTCTTACTTGATATTACCGTACCTTAATCCCAGTCTTAACCCTATACTAGTCGCATCGTAAGCTTAGTCTTAACTGTAGCCATACGCAAACCCTACCCCTACCTTGAACTTATCCACTAACCCTAACCCTAACCTTACCTTAAGCCTATTCCTAATCTTACCGTAACCCTAAACGTAACCTGACCTAATCCTACCTACCTATAATCCTAAGCCCTAACCCAACCTCTAACCCTATCCCTATAATTCTGCCTTCTAGCTCTCCCGCCGACCCTAACCCTATCCCTCAATCTAAACCCTAACCCTACCCTATATTCCCACCTTTGCTATAAACCATCAGCCTTTCATGACGGCTACGCTATAAGAAAAACGTCATTGATCAATGTAGCCGTTTAGTTATCAAACAGCGGCGCCTCGACAGTCTGCAGCGCCGATATCGCGCGAAGCGGCGTCGCGCCAGCCTGGGATGGCCCTTTTAGAAACGAAATCGCTGCCTGTCATATGACTTTAAGGGTTCCTATCAGTCGGGTGTTATCGGTCCATTCAGGAGTTGTGGCCTTGGACAACTTTTTGATATGCACGTGAGGGCGATCATAATCCACCCGTAATTGGAATTGTTTTGGTTGCACACTCCCCGCGTTAGTTCTTTTAACAAAACATTTTGAATTGTTTAATTATACGCCCTGAATTTAATTTCTCGCTACTATCGCTACATAGATTGGGGCGACGAGTCCTCTCTTCGAGGATGTTCGAGAGAATTTGCCACAGAAACAAGGGCAATAGAGCTTGTAGGACTGCCGCGTGTGAGAGTTAAGCGTATAGCGAGCGTCAGTTTAGATTAGCCGAGACGATATTGGCGCTCATGAACGTCGCTACCGTCAATTGGACAGCTAAAGCTGACTGAGTTATCGTCTCATCTGGTTTGCCCGCCAGCGCCCGTCGCAGAATTGTTTTCCGTGCGTGCCGCACCACTGCCTCGTACCGAGTCTATATGCCAACATAGCCTCCGTGTTCCTGTACAGCCGCCGCAACCAGCGCGCCCAACGGGCTTAATGACTCGCCAACGGCTAGACTCAGTACAACACCCATCGTACTCACGTTACTCACGTTAGATTGTACGCGTGACTGTCGACGGTACCATCTATGTGCACATGGCGTTATAACCATGGAGAAATTTCCTGTGGCTCGTTATTTCCGCAGTAAACACACCAGATCGCAGCACTCAGCAGTCAACAACAACATAGCGTCGGCAGCAAGCTCAGCTTCTGAGCAGGAAGTTTTGAGCCGATATCTGAGTCAGCGATGATTGTCGTCTTTCGTTGATCAGATCAGAGAATAACCTGACGATCGCGGAGCAGGCGTATTTGCGCAAAACGCTATAGCACTTAGACAGTCAATCTGAAGGGTGATGGCGCCAGAGGTGAATGTTAGTGCCAAGTACTAGTAATGACGGACATATGCTTAATTATTATCTGCCGGCATACGTAATTACTAGCTACTAGTAGTAGAATTGTCAACATTTGTCAAACAAAAAATCTCGTGAAAAGGCGACTAAAATACAGTATATAAAACAAATTCACTCTATATTTCATTTTTTGACACTTATAACAATACAGAGACACAATCTTAGACATAGACAAATGCAACAGAAACATGATAGGACAATAACACGGGCTACTACCCAATCAGAATGAAAAAGGTCCAAAGGTCACGATTCGTATGCTTACTGATAGCTGAAAGTCACGATTTGCAGGAAATGAAGTACACAACTGGCGAGCAGCTTAACGGATTAAATAAGTACACAGTTAAGGGTTATACTGTATATGTGTGCTTATGTAGTTGTAGTGTTACGGCAGCTTGCTGTTACCATATAGCTACTGATCAATAGCAACTGACGCTAAGGTTAAGTAAGGCTGACGAGGTGGACCCTGGAGCACATAGACCTATGATCCGTAGCCAATACAGCAGAAACGCGCACAAACAATACGCTACAATGCAAGACTATTCTATTATCATTTTAGAACTCTAGCTATAGCAGTACAAATACCTGCTACATAAATATATTTGAACATCAGGCGTTTATTCAATTCTGTCATTAATTGATCCATTAGAATGACTGCTGTTATTTACGGTCCAGACACTTACTAACCCTCATAGGGTCTATGTCCCCAGGTACTGCCGGAACGAGTACCTGGTTGGTCTATTACCGCGACGTCCTTAGGATCACTAATTTGATATGCGTTAGCAGAGGGTTAGGGCTTGGGTTACGGGAGTAGCGTGGCGGACTCCCTAGCTCGTAGTGGAGTAGGCGAGACGGTTCGGCATATTAGATGGTACCAGGACGTACGTTCCGGCTGTATCACACCGTACCAGGCGTTACGTATCGACATACGGGGACCTAGACCTCTCAGCATTGCTACGTGTCCTCGCTTAGCTTAGTCACTCCGATGGTGTAAGCGACTCGGGAGCAGGTCCCAGTCAACAGCGCATTCTCTTGCAAGCCCATTTCCATACTGGCAAGGTTCCAAACGCGAGAAATTTCGTCCGTACTTCTCTGCATTCGCGTCACACAGCTCCGGTTACGACACAGAATTATGTTTTATAACAAGGTGAAAACTTGTTCATCGTCCAATGACTACCCTCTGTGATCCCCCACTAATTGCGGACTGTGCTCGTGGCAGCATGGATCCCGTGCGCGGCCAATTCATTCGGCCACGATCCTAGCTACAGACGCTGTTATGTCAGTAGGAGTTCCGCGTATCGCGTCGCGCCTTGCGCGGAACTGCGTGCAGTCTGGTTAGCGTTGATTAACACCTTCTTTCGGCAACGCTTCTCTGGCTATCCTCTCATTCTGTTTTACTCGTGTGACACGGAGGGGTTATCCTGTTACACTCAGCCGGTCTGTCGCGGAGAGAGCAGACAGAAGAGAGTGAGATAGAGAGATGAGAAAGAGAGTGTGCGTGTGTGTATGTATGTGCTGTGATGTGTGTGTTGTAGTTCGTGTTGCGTGCGTGCTTGGTTGCGTCGTTGCGTGCGTGCTGTGCGTTGTGTGTGTTGTGTTGTGTGTGTGTGTGGTGTGTGGTGTTGTTGTGATGTGGGGCTCCCTGTGGTGTTATATAAAGTATGAGTGTGTCTGTGTGTGGTGTGAGGAGAGAGAGAAGAGAGGGGACGAGACCGAGAGAGAGAGAATAAGCGAGAGAGAAAGAGAGAAAGAGAATAAGCGAGACGGAGAGAGAAAGAGAATAAGCGAGAGAGAGAGAGAGAGCAGGGTCGGGAATGCCGAAAGAGCGAGCGAGCGAGCCCAACAGATAGAATAAGTAAGAGAGAGAGCAGATGAGAGACCGGAAGAGAGACGATGAGAGCTGAGAACAAGACGAGACGATGAGAGGAGAAGGAGAGAAGATGGCGAGTCACAAATAGAGAGCGCAAGAAAAGCGAGGCGATGGAACGAGAAGTAGATAAGCAGAGACAAAGGGAGAAGCGAGAAAAAGTAGAGCGGCGCGAGCGACGCGTAGAGATAGAGATAGAGATAGAGATAGAGATAGAGATAGAGATAGAGATAGAGATAGAGATATAGACAGAGATAGAGATAGAGATAGAGAGGGAGACGGAGAGACAGCGAGCGCTCAACAAAAAGTATGGCCGCCGTCTATTTTCACAGGGATGCTCGTTGCTCGCAGTATCGCCAGCAAAAACCTGCTAATTAACGATTGTCTATTACTTACTCATTAGTTACCACCATCTACCACCCACCCCACCCCGGGGGAGCGCAGCAAATGCAATACAGTAAAAACCCGCGTATAAGAACCTAGAGATTAAGAATCTGTTAGGGTAAGATTTTTCATTTAGACCTCCGTGACATAAGAACCTGTTTTACCCTAAATTTGAAACAGGTTCTTATTTAATAATATATATTTTATATTCAGTTAATGCTTAAAAACTCAAATCAACGCAATTACTATAAATCAACTAAAACAAAATGTAATAAGATAACCTATAATAAGGTTTGTATTTGTCTAGGTTGCAGTCATTTAGACATAATTATATGCACATTTTATATAAACAATGGACTGTACCAATATTCTACCAGCAACAAGCACCTTTTTTTCTTAAGAAAATAAGAACTTATTTAAGAACCTAAATAGCCTAATTTCCCAGTAAACACCAAATATATAAGAACCTTTTTAGGCTAACTTGGAGAAATTTATGTTCTTATAGGTGGGTTTTTACTGTTTATGGGGCGCGTACGGCAGCGCCAGCGGCGTAGGCAGTGAGATCATGGCTTCCGATGAGAAAGCAGCCACTCCTTGTTTGTTTCTTCTCCTCTTCTATCGGTCGATCTTAATGCTCGAGTCGCAAATCGCGATGGATGGCGGGCGTGTGTTTGTGTTGCGGGAAATAAACCACTGCCAGTTACGGCAGCCGCTGTTGTTCTTCGAAAATTGAGCAAGGGACCATGAGCGAGAACCGGGGGTGGGGGGGAGGGCAACGAAACGTTTAAAAATACATGCGCCGCACTCAGCACGTATATATTCGCTGAGCGACAACCAGCAAAAACAAGTACGGGAAAGGAGTTTACTGGCACTCGCATTTGCATGAGAATCGATAATAGCGAGAATCAGCGCTAGTCAGCTATAGCAGCAGCAGCAGCAGGCAGATCGGAGTACGGACGGTCGCGGCCGTGCAAGGGTTCGTGTCAAGGTCACCAAGCTCGTACTCCGCGCAGGCTGCGAGCGCGTAGAGCTACTGCGAAATCCCACCGCTGCTGACCCATGCACCTATACTACCGCCATGACGCGATGGCAATTTTGGAACACCATATTTTAGCGTGGTCGCCCCCAATGCTGCTATAGCCGCCGTGCGGGTTTTCTTTGCGCGCATGTAAGAAAGTTGAATGCAATTTTCGTAATGGACGCGCTGTTTCTCGGCGAGACCCGATCCAACGGCAAGGTGCGTGGTAACCTTGACGATAACCTTGACAAACATGGGCTATGTATGATTGCCGTGTGAGCGACTATATATATATATATATACATATATATCAAGAGTTAATAAAGACACATTTTTGTCGTTATTAACTCCTGA
>NW_014577098.1:251313-258122 GCF_000485595.1 Priapulus caudatus | reverse complement strand
TCTCTAAACGATGCAGATCGTAAATCTTTTATAGCTTTTCAGTCGGTCGTGTGTCAATAGATGTGACCCGTGTCACGAGAGACTAGTACTCGCTGCAGTGTTGCGCCCAGGGACCGCTCGTGGGTAACATTGCAAACATCGCACCGTGTAACAAAATGAAATGTTGCATGAAAATGTAATACATCGTGTGGCAACAAGAGCCACGTAGAACTTTTTTTATTTTACGTGCTTGTATTTGAAAAAGTTAACGTCATTTTCTTGTTCGCGGTAGCAACAAAATATTATATATAAGATTCAAGATTAAACCAAGCTGGATTAACCTACAATATCTAATTTTCGTGTTAGGTAAATTTAGTTAATTCACTGGATGCATAAGAAATTAGAGAAATAGAGATTATAGAATTAGAGATTAGTAGAGTTGACCAATTTACAGAAGATAACTAGAAATAAGTTTACTGCTATGCAGTGTTGATCTATTGATTTAATGAACTTTGACAGTCTCGTCTTCGATATAGTCTCCTGGACTTTCAAGACTAATCCCTACGAAGTTATGTGAAACTTTTCAACATCGTATATTAATAATGATACAAACATTGATTTATTGATTACAAGACATGATTCTCCATAACAGGCATTATAACATTTTCTTAAGATGCCGTTCAAAACTAAAATTTTTACGCGAAAATCCGAGATTGGGAAATGTCCGACATGATGTACGTATGATGTCGACATGATACGCTATTTCATACAATCCTCATATTATTTACGCTGCCTGGGTGTCCGTGTGTATAAAGTATAATATCTTATTTTAATCTCGCTTATTTATTATACAAGTTCGTTTCGAGGTTTGCACACGACCCGTCAGCTATGGTTCCCACAACCTTTGCACACGAATGTATAGCTATATTCTAGATTATATATCATGAAGGGAACAAAGGCCGTGTTTTAATCTCGCGTACTTATCTTACGAACTCGTGTCTACGTTTGCACACGACCCGTCGGTTATGGCGTCCAGGCCCTTTGCACACGAACTTATAGCGTGTTTGTCATATAACATTATATAAACTTGACAATATCGCTCTTTTAATATCGTTTATTTATCTTACGAGTTTGTTCTTAAGCTTGCACACTTTGGCTATGGCTTTTGCACACGTCAAATGCGCTGTCACAATAATACTATCTGCACACGGCACGAATATTTGTTTGCGCTCCGTATCTAGACAGTTTGCACACGGCCCTAAACCGGTCAGACGTCGGGTGCAGACGTAGAATCACAATGTATATATAAATATATATAATGTGGTATCGTTGAGAATAGCATTAACGTATTCAGTTACACACTCACCTATAGCAGGGAAGGCGGCGTGAGAGGCCGTGTTACCCATAATACACATCGATACGCAAAACATCTGTGTTCAGTCATTATTCCAGTAGCATTTGATCTCCTGATTTGATCTAATGGGTTTTCAATAGGTCGACACGTACGGTTGTGATATAAACACATTTGTAGGAGTCGATAATATTTATTCTAAACCAGATCTGTTTATACTTGCCATCTTCTAAAAAACCTCTAGAGCTTGCCATTTTTAGCCTAACGTTTCAAAATTCTGTTATTGTCATTAGATGCACGATGAATACAACAGTGCAGAGTCAACCACCCCACTCCCCCACACTCTAGTTACAGTCTAACCAACCATGGGAATTTGGGAAATGCGAAATGTATAATTCATAGTTATATGTATTGAATACCAAAAGAATGGAGCCAAACAAATTCAATAATCTTGTTACGCCTGCACAGAACGCATGGAAAAACAACAACAGGGAATCTGCAAAAGGTTACGAGTTACTACTTAACAAATATTTGCTTTTCATGTGAAAATTCTAGCTTTACTGGGTTTTACTAGGGTACTTTTTTACTCTTGTATATGTTGGAATATGGACTTTCGTAATTAAATACAGCGATAATAAACAGTAACGGAAAGTAGGCTAAGACTAAACCGTGATATTCAAAATGGCTTCCGCGTAAAAAACAAAATGGCCCCTGCCCGCGTGTTTGATAAACGGTTTTGGTCGAATTTGGAAACAAAACTTGGAGAAGCGTGCACTAAGTTTTGATGGAAAGTTTTTAGAATCATGTGCACATTAAACAATCCGGACTCACGACAACGGGAGCAGCCAGGCCAGTACTGCACACGAGCAAAACAACAAGAACCAAAACCTATTCGACGATGTAAGCAAAACAAACAAAGGCACAAGATGGTGGCCGCGCTGTGAAAATTGTAAACGACCGTTGTCTGTGTATTTTTCAGCTTTTTTGATTGAAATTCGTGGAATCGGTAAGAATAGCTGGAAGACTATTTTAAATTTCGCGTGAATGTT
This sequence comes from Priapulus caudatus, assembly GCF_000485595.1. Lineage (NCBI taxonomy): Eukaryota > Metazoa > Priapulida > Priapulimorpha > Priapulimorphida > Priapulidae > Priapulus > Priapulus caudatus. The sequence continues at coordinate 255,743 of NW_014577098.1, read as the reverse complement.
TGAAAGGAACCATTCAGTTCGCTCGCCGTCTGAATCGCCAGACAAAGGAATGCCGCGAGGCAACAGTAATATTAGAAATAGAACCCGAGCTAACCCAACCGAGCTTTCATTGACCCGAAATGGAAGCGTTCAAAATATCAAAACGAAAAATCAAATAAGTTCAAAGATACAAGTAACGCAATCGTCTGCCTCGGCGGGCGGACGGGGGGGGGGGCGTCGTCAACCAATCCCGCCTTGTGGCGGCCCTTCGGCATCTATTCTATGACTACTCCAGTGAGTGTTGAAAACTAGCACGAAATGCCATCGCCTGGGGCCTATAATGCGTAACTGACGCCGTTGTTATCATAAACTGGTGCTCATGCATGTGAAGGCATGTGCAGGTGCGCGGAGTGAGGAAAGAGTTAGGTACGAACAGCTGCTTCGCATTTAACATGTGCGTGTAACAGCGGGCTTCATCAGGCTGCTGCCTGCTTGTCTCTGCCGCAAGGCGAGAGGGAGAGAATGGGAGAGAGAGGAAAGCTGCCTGACGAGAAGGAGCAAAGAAAGCAGCAGCAAAGCAAGCAGCAGCGTAGTAAAGCCGCAGTAAGCAGCAGTACGGCATGCAGCAGCAGCAGAGCAGCAGGTCGGCAGGCGCCGCTCATGCCTGCTACCACCACGCACTAGTGAATGTAGCAGTGTTATCACTTGCCAGCACACACATATCTCGTCATCTCATGCGCGCGGCTAACCACATCGCCGCAATGTTGTCAAGCGGAGAAGTACGAGGCCCCTTATAAAATACTATTATAATTTGTATAGCTTCAATATTGCATGATGGTTTAGGCATGGCTTTTCGCCCATGTTAAGGCCCAGGTTCCGAGATATCCGCGTTCACGGATGCGAAATTCGCTGGTGACGCTTCAAATGTCGGCTTGTTTAATGCTGCAATGTTCCGCATTGTTGTTTCTGCAAACCCCGCCGGCCGCGGACTGCCTGCCAGCGATGCGATGCCATACAGCGTAATATGCAAAAATCGCCCCAGTGTGCTCAGCATCGGGCTGGTTAACCCACGCAGGCTGTGTGACCGATAACGCATATACCATCAGGTCTCCTAACCCTAGCAAGAACGTTTCTTGCGAGCGTAGCGGCTGGGTGCCATGGTACGCTGGTATGCTGCCCAGCGCTTCACATTCAGTAGAGAGAGGGAGAGCGAGTGAAGAACGAGACAGAATAGAGAGAATTAAAATAGGGAAAAGAGGGAAGAGAGACGCGATAAGTGAGTGCGGACGGGAGAACGAGGACGGAGAGAGAGATTGATGAGGAGACGAGAGTGGGAACAAAGAGAGACCGAATAGGAGAGGAGAGAGAGGAGAAGGGGAAGAGAAAGAGAAAGAGATAGAAGGAGAAGCGGCGCGCAGAGCGAGGAGAGAGAGAGCAGAGTGACGGGGAACAGAGAGCAAGAGAAGATAGAGAGATAGAGACGAGAAAGAGAGAGACGGAGATGAACGAAGATGAGAGGCACGAGGAGAGAGAGAGCCGCACGGAGGGCGAGAGCGAGAGAGACGAGGCAGCGTAGAAGGAATAGCGGAGAAGATGAGAGGCGCATGGAGAGTTGAAAATGGACGAGGGGCGGAGAGCGAGCGAATGATGAGAGGGGGCGGGGCGCCAGCCGAGGCCAGGAATAAATAGTCTCCGCTGGGCGGGTTTCTGATTAGCAGCGCCTCGCAGCCGTGCCTGCGTGCGTCAGTACGGCACGCAGTGGTGCGTTGTTTTTTATTGCCAGCGTGGCAAGGCGGCAGCAGTAATGACAGCAAGGCGTCGGTGACGCGGCGCGGCGTTGTTGCTAGGCTTCGCAAACACTATCACAGGCAGTCGTTAGCACGCTTATCGCACCTAGCCTATCCCCTTAGAAGAGCCGCCCCGCTCTACGCCACGCAGCTCATCTACTGGCAATTAAGCTATATAGCCGTCGCTCCAATTGCTATAGGATCCCTACAGCTCCCCCTACGTCCGATCCGCCAGTATACGCATTTGGTATGTACTCGGTTCTAGATACGCAAAACATGCCTCTTGATTAAGCTACGGACATAGCGTCTGAGAACTTACAGATACTGACAAGCTTCCCGCTAAACAAGGTTGCTTATCGTCCGCTCGCCCTCGTCACATTCACGCCCTGATTTCGTTCACTGACCGCCTTTTGTATATAATTCCACGCTCAGTAAAGGTCGTCTGGCCGAGACATATATTAATCCTACTATACGGTATGGAGTCTACGTTTTGCTACGTCAGATCGAATGCATGAAACTGCTGTAGTGTGTGTGTGTGTGTGATGTGTAGTGTGTGTGTGTCTGTGGTCGTGTTGTCGTGTGTCTGTGTGTGTGTGTGTGTAAGGCTGCGATGTGTCCACTACTCCCATGTGTATCCCCGCCTCCTCGTGATGCCTGTGTTGTTGGTGTGTGTGCTCGTGCTGTGTTCTGATGTGCGTGGCCGTGCGATGCCGTTGGCGTGCGTGGACGATGCGTGCTGCTCGGCGTGGCGTGCGTGCGGCGCTGCGTGCGTGCAATAGCAGGTGCGTGCATAGCGTGCGTGCGTGCCGCGGCGTGCGTGCAGACGCGTGCGTGTTCAGCCTGCGTGTGTGCTGGCGTCGATGTGCGTGTCGTGTGTGGTGTGTCGTGTGTCGTGGTGTTGTGTAGTGTTGTGTGTGCTGTGTGATGTGTGGCATGTGATGTGTGTGTGTGTGCGTGTAGCTGTGTGTGGGGCGCGGTGATGTGTGTGTCCGCTGCCGCTGTCACTCCGCCTGCTCAGCAAAGTGTGTAGTGTGTGTGTGCTGTCGCTGTGTGTGTGAGTCTGTGCTCACGTCCGCCTCGTCCCGCTGTGTCGTGGTGTGTTTGTGTGTGTGATGTATATCATCGTGTGTGTCGATGAATGTGTGTGTGTGGTGTCGCCTCACTCTCCTCGCTGTGATGTCGTGTGTGTGTGTGTGCTGTTTTGTGATCGACTAGCATACGATCGACTACACGCACTACGGCCAGCCCGAGCCGTGGCGACTCACGGTCAAGTGTGACCGCGAACTACCCGGCGCCCGCCCGGACCGCACGCGCGCGCTGCAGGCCCCCGCGGGCGCCCCGGCCCGCGGCCCCGCGCGGCCGCCACGCTACGACACGCGCCGGGGGGGCGGCGGCCGCCGCGGCGCCGGCAGGACAGGGGGGCCGGCGCCGGCGCAGACGGGCCCCCCCACCCCCCTTGCCCCCCGCGAGCGGCCCCGCCGGCCGGGCGGCCGGGGCGCCAAAGGCCAACCAAGCAACAGCATCCATGCGGCGGCCCCACCCATTTGTGAAGGCCTGTCGATGTCCTGGCTCTTTCATCAGCCATTCCACAGTTCTATACTCGTCTCTTCTTGTTCCTGCTATTAAAGCGTCTGTCTAGGGCGTGGATTTGTATGCGCTCGGAAAGCTGACCTTACCTATAAACTGATTGTTTACGTACCGTCACGCGCCTCGCTGTGTTTGCGCGCTCGACATTGCGCGCGCCTCTAATGAACGCAAACAAGCTCTACATACGACCGTTGACCACTAATTAACTCAGCTACAGGTCATTACCCTGTTTGGTTTAGAGGATGTGAGCGTGTCGTCGGCCGACCCCAATTGAGGGCCGCGGCAGCTTTTGGGCATAAAGCTGACTGTAAATGTTTTGTGGTTGCATTATTTTAGGCGGCTATGCGTGTTTGGCATGACATGGCACATGGAGATGGTTGATGTTACTGTCATTTAAACGGCAATTCCTTTCAATGTATGGCCCTATTCGACTGCGCGCGACTGTTTTTCAGGCACGAAATGTGGTGTCGGTTAGTAAAGATTCGCGATAATTTTTTGTAAAAACGCTGGAGCAAGCATATGATACAACTCTCGGGATGGTGCCACAGCTGAAGTAACACTTGCTACGCTACCTTTAATAGTGGCCACTGCGCGAATACGTCGAAATACTATTTTTCAGCTCATGAAATTCAATTGCTTAGTATAGGATCCTAATGGAGAATTTATAGTGGCTGTTTTCATAGCACCATGCGCTAGCCAGCAATGAATTAAAATAATACTGCACTGAGCCTTTTTTCTAGCCGCTGGCCGCAACAGGGATTTCGCTGCGCGCTTCGCCGTGGCATCCCACCTCGTGCCAACCCGGCATCTGGCATTCGGCAACCAGGGCGGTTGTGTTTAGGCCTGGCCGCACGTTTGGCTGCTAGCCGAAGCCGTGTTCAAGCTCGCTGAATAATACCGTGGCTAACATGCGGGCTTGTATACGCAGACTCACACACACACAGAGAAAAAAAAAAAAAACTACACACACACACACACACAAACACACACACACACACCACACACACACACACACCACAGCAACACAAACTGTTATATTCTGGTGGGTTACGCATAGGATCTTATAGTCAGTCTTAA
>NW_014577098.1:247063-251288 GCF_000485595.1 Priapulus caudatus | reverse complement strand
TTCAGGCTATGGGTTGTCGCCATGTAGCCAGGTTGCCGAGTATGTCCCGTTCACGGATGCGAAATATCGCGTGGGTGACCTTTCAATGGTCGGCTTGTTTTAATGCTGCAATGTTCCGCCATGTTTGTTTCTGCAAACCCGCCGGCGCTATGCCAGCGATGCGATGCCAAGCACAGCGTAATATGAAAAATCCCAGTGTGTCCAGCACGGGCTCTGGGTAACCCGAACCAGGCTGTGTGACTAACGTCAATATACATAGGTCTCCTAACCCTAGCAAAGACCGTTCTTGAGCTACGGGCTAGGGTGCATGGTACGCTGGTATCGCTGCAGCGCTTCACATTCAGTAGAGAGAGAGAGAACGAGACAGAATAGAGAGAGAGAGATTAAAATAGGGGAAGAGAGGGAGAGAGACGCGATAAGAGTGAGTGCGGGAGAACGAGGAGGAGAGAGAGATTGAGAGGAGAGAGAGTGGAATAAAGAGAGACCGATAGAGAGAGAGAGAAGTGAGGGGAACTAAGAGAGAGAGAGAGAGAGAGAGAAGAGAGAGAGAAAGAGAGAGAGAAAGAGAGAGAGAGAGAGCGCGCGCGAGAGAGAGCGCGAGCGAGAGAGAGAGCGCAAGCAGAAGGAATAAGGAGAGATTGAGAGGCGAGAGAGTTGAAAATGAGAGGCGCGCGAGAGCGAGGGAATGAGGGAGGAGGGGGGGGGAACCAGCCGAGCCAGGATAATAGTCTCGTGCGGGGGTTTCTATAGCAAGCGCTCGCAGCGTGCCTGCGTGCGTCAGTACGGCGCAGTGGTCTTGTTGTTTTATTGCGCCGTGGCAAGGCGGCAGCAGTAATGGCACAGGCGGCGGTCACCGCGCGCGTTATTGCTAGGCCTCGGCAAACACTAATCACAGCAGTCGGTTAGCACCTTATCGCACTGCTATCCTTAGAAGAGCCGCTTAGAGGGTTACTGCATTAAAGCTATAGCCGTGCTACAATCTATAAGAATCGTACAGCTTTCCCCTAGATGATCGTATAGCTTTGGTATGTACTCGGGTTCTAGATCACGCAAACATCCTGCCTTGATTTAGTTACGCTGGTCCTAAGAAACACTTCAGCTATGACAAGTCTCGGCTAAACAAGGTGTATATGACTGCTCGCATGTACATTAGTGATTTCGTTCACTTGTATATTCAGGTAGTAAAGGTCGTCTGCCGAGACATATAATATCCCTACTATAGGTTGGAGTCTACGTTGCTACCGTCGATGAAATGTGAAATGTGTGTGTGTGTGTGTGTGTGTGTGTGTGTGTTGTGTGTGTGTGTGGTGTGTGTGTTGTGTGTGTGTGTGTGTGTGTGTGTGTGTATGGTGTGTGTATACGTGTGTGTGTGTGGTGTGTGTGTGTGTGTGTGTGTGTGTGTCGTGTGTGTGTGTGTGTGTTGTATATATATCTGTGTGTGTGTGGTGTGCTGTGTGTGGTGCGTGTGTGTGTTGTGTGTGCGTGGCGTGGCGTGCCGTGCGTGCGTGCGTGCGTGGCGTGTGTGTGTGTGTGTGTGTGGTGGTGGTGGTGTAGTTGTGTGTGTGTGTAGGGTGCTATGCGTGTATGTGCTGTGCTATGTGTGTGTTTCGTGGAATAAAACGCAACGACGGCGCGCTTGTCCGCCGACAACCCGACACCTACCGCCAAACCAAAACATGCTGTACAGCAGGCGCAGGGCAAACACTGCTGAGAGGCGTCGCGTACAACTTCCCGGTCGTGGGTCGTCTCTTCTCTCTCTCTCTCCTCTCTCTCTCTCTCTCTCTCTGCTCTGTCGCGCGGCCGACCGCCGTTTTATATAGAGAAACTTGCCAGCACCGCTGAAGCGAAAAACACACCATGGCGCGCGGCCATTTCCTTGTGGAAGGCCTGTCGATGCTCCTCTCTTTCATCGCCCCACAGGTTTTACTCGTCTCTTCTGGTTACTGGCTATGCATAAAACGTTGTCAGGGCGTAGGGAATTTGTAATGCGCTCGACCAAGCTGACTTTGACTATAAACTGATTGTTTACGTATCGTAGCGGTTATCGTGTGTTTCGCGCGTAAGACAATGCGCAGCCCTGCTATAAAACGCAACACTGCAACGCCATCTAGCATTACGACACGTGACACTAATTAAATCACTACGCGGTTTCAATTACCCTGTTTTGGTTAGAGGTGTGACGCTGTCGTCGGCCGACCAATTGGGAGGGCCGCAGCATGCTGGCAGCTAAGCCGACCGTGATGTTTGTGCGTTACATTATTTAGGCTGGCATTCTAGTGTGATTTGCAACTGGAGCATGCACATGGAGATGGCTGGAATGGTTACTTGGTATTCTAAAACGAATTATCTTTCACATGATGGCCGCTATTCGACTGCGCGACTTTTTCAGGCCACAAATGTGTGTCGGTTAGTAGCAATTCGCGATAATTTTTTAAAACGCTGGGACCAAACATATGCACAACTCTCATGGTGCCACAGTGAAGGACATTGCTACCTAGCTTTTAATTGTGCCACTCGGCCGCAACGGCTCGAAATCACTTATTTTTCAGCTCATGAAATTCAATTCTTAAAGTAGTAGGATCCTAGAAGGATTTAATAGTGTCTGTTCTCATGACAGCCATTGCCTAGCACCAATAATTAAAAAAATACGCATGAGCTTTTTTTTAGACGCTGGCCGCCAACAGGGATTTCCTCGCCTTCCCGTGGCATCCCATCGGTCCAACCGCGATATCTGCCATTCGGCAACCAAGCGGTTGTGTTTAGTCTCCGCGCCACGTTCTGGCTCAGCCGAAGGCCTGTTCAGCTCCACCTGAAATAATACCTGGCTAACATCGGGCTTGTATACCAGACCCCTCGCACACACACACGCACACACACACACCACACACACACACACACACCACACACACACACACACACCACACACACACACCATGCCACACAACAACTGTATATTCGGTGGGTATTAACCATAGATTTATGGTCAGCTTATTGCCGGCCTCCCAGTCTAAAGGGCCATGTGTGTGTGTGTGGGGAGTTACGGTGGGAGTACCACGTAGTTCACTAGGCAGCCACATAACATAGCTCCGCTTCCCGTTGGTGATGTTGTCATTTGTTCGTCGTCTCGTCTGTCGGTCGTCGTCGGTCGTCGTCGTCGGTCCGCTCGCCGCCGTTCTCGTAATTCGTCTTCGTTGTCTTTGTTTTGTGTTGCTGTTTTTTTGTTGCCGTCGTCGTCGTCGTCGTCATTACTTGCTATTTTAGCGTTGGTGTTGCTGTCTCGTCGTCGTCGTTGTCGTTGTTGTTTTGTCGTGCGTCGTCGTCGTCGTCGTTGTTGTTGTTGGTGATGTCATGGTTGTTGTGTGCTGCTATTGTTGTAAGGTGACTTTTTTAGCCGACGAAATGTTATTGCTCGCTGCCTGAAGGGTAGCTACCGATATTGGCGCCCTCTCACGGAGCACTCTCCAAGTGCGTAGCCACACAGGTAGCAGATACAACCGACAATACCCACTGCCCGTGATAAACCCCATTACTCCTTGTATTGCTGGCAGAAGCAGCAGAGACAAGCAGCAGCAGCCTGATGAAAGCAGACTGCCTGTGTGAAGCCATGCTGGCAGCAGCCAGAGACAAGCAGGCAGCAGTCTGATGAAGCAGACTGCCCGTGTGCATGAGACCATGCTGCAGCAGCAGCAGAACCAAGCAGGCAGCACCGCGTGATGAAGCAACTGGCCCTGTGTGAAACACACTGCTGGCCAGGCAGCACGCAGAAGACAAGCAGGCAGACCCGGATGAAAGCAGACTGCCTGTGTGAGACCATGCTGGCAGCAGCAGCAGATGACAAGCAGGCAGCAGCTGGATAAAGCAGTCTACCTGTTTAAAGCCATGCTGGCAGCAGCGCAGGCAGGACAAGCAGGCAGCAGCCTGATGAAGCAGACTGCTTGTGTGAAGGGCCATGCTGCGCAGCAGCTCTTCGTCGTCTCTCTCTCTCTCTCTCTCTCTCTCTCTCTTCTGAGTTCTTTTAGTCTCTTTTTTTCTCTCTCTCTCTATCTTTCTGTGTGCCCACCCCGTTCCTGCGCTCTCGTAGTAAACATGCACTTAGTTTGAGAGTACTCGCGTGCAAAACAGCGATCCCGTGCTAGATTTCGCCAGCTTCTCTGCCAACCACCAGCCCCCCAGCAGCGCTGTTATATAGTTGTATAAACATAGGAAGACTATCCACGCCGTACAG
>NW_014577098.1:239717-244464 GCF_000485595.1 Priapulus caudatus | reverse complement strand
ATTGAGCTCGACTGGACAGTTCCCAGCTCCCAGGTATATATATATATTTATATAGGCACAAAAGATTTACCTTTCTTGCCGCTAGAAGCTGCAGTAGCCGTGTACTCATGGCATGCTCACTATTTAGGGTCTGCTCACGTGAGCCAATCTTACGCATCCAAGCATCAGTGTGTTTATTACCTCCGCCCAACGGAGTTGGAGGAGGTTATGTATTCGCTCTTGTGTGTTCGTGTGTTCGTGTGTTCGCGCGATCGATATTTGCGCGTCAGCCAGCTCAGCCAGCCAGCCAGTGATACCCAGCGAGCCAGCGCAGCGAGCCAGCGAGCGTGTACATGTCAGCGAGCAGCAGCAACGAGCGGCTGCTACGAGCGAGCGAGCAGCAAGCCAGCAAGCCAGCGTGTACATGTCAGTACGCTGGCGTATATCGTGGCTTATTCGTGTGTTCGGGAGTCGTATGGCGTATGGCGTATGTCGCTGGCGGAGTTATGCACTCTCCGTGAGTGCACTCTGTCTAGTTTTATTGTGTGCCCTAGCTGGCACACGATAGCGCCCGGGTCCCCCTTCTCTCTCTCCGCATCTCTCTCTCTCTCTCTCTCTCTCTCTCTCTCTCTTTCTCTCTCTGTTTCTTTCTCTCTTTCTCTCTCTCTATTGCCTGATTGTTCTTGCTCTCTCTTACCCTCCCCCGCTCTCACCCTCTCTCTCACCCTCGGTTTCGCTCTCTCTCTCGCTCTCTTCCCGTCTCTCGCTCTCTTTCCCCCGTCTCTCTCGCTCTCTCCCCGTCTCTCGCTCTCTCTCTCCCCCGTCTCTCTCTCTCTCTCTCTCCCCCTCTCTCTTTCTCTATCATTCTCGGTGGCCCGCTCTCCCCGTCTCTCTCTCTCTCTCTCTCTCTCTCTGTCTCTATCTCTCTCTCTTTAAGGATTTATTTCGAAATTATTGCTCAGAAACGCACAATCTAAAAAGAATACTGTAAAAACTTGCGTGTAAGAACCTATAGTGATTAAGAACCTGTTAGGCTAAGATTTTTCATTTAGACCCTCTTGTCATAAGAATCTCTTTCAGCCTAAAATTTTGAATAGATTCTCATTTGATAAAATTCAGTTAACAAGTTCAGGGGAGTAATGTACAAAAATACAGTACAGTGCAGTTTCACTGCATACATTATGAAATTGAGCCTGGTACCATACCTTATGACTGAGGAACCTGGCCAGGCATTATGTTTGTAGTGTTTTAAAACAATCTAGTTTTGTTTTGATTATGTTTATTATGTGTAAAGGGCATTGAAAAAAATAAGATAACCTAGAATAGGGTTTGTATTTGTCTAGATTGCAGTATTTTATATAAACAATGGACTGTACCAATATTTTACAAGCAACTTTTTTTACATTTTTGTTAATTAGGGAAATCTATGCTGAGATACCCCTAACCATTTTAAATGCATATTCATCACAAAATATAACTGTTCTGGTGAGATATTGCGCATGCGCTTACACACTAAGATTGTGTACTGGCTGGTATACGCAGCCGGAACCTTACATGCAAAGTCTTCCTCATATTTCTTAAATGATGTCTACAGATGGAATCTTATAATATAAATCTATGTTAGGATAACTCATTTTAAATGCATAATCTTTGCAAAAATACGATTTCTCTCGGAAGATCTTGCGCATGCGCGCGCACCGTGTTAGGCGTGCAGTGCCGTCTGAGGCAAACTTCATAATATAGCTTGCTGAGAGGGAGAGGGGATGGGAGACTGAAGAAATGCGGCAAGGCAGATAGCTGGGAGCGGTAGAAGACGAAGGAGGCTGAGCGAGGGACAGGGGAGGCAATGGGAAGGACGCCAGGACATAAAGTAGGTGTTTTGTACCCCACATAATAGAGCGTTCTCCTAATTATAAACACATGTCAACTGATAAAAATTAATTAGGGAAATCTATGCTGAGATAGCCCTAACCATTTTCAATGCATATTCATCACAAAATATAACTTCTCTTGTGAGATATTGCGCTTGCGCTAACACACTAACGTAGCCAGATTGTTTACTGGCTGGTATACGCAGCCGGGACCTTACATGCAAGGTCTTCCTCCTATTTCTTAAATGATGTCTACAGATGGAATGTTACCATTTAAATCTATGGTAGGATAACTCCTCTTCATTTTAAATGCATAATCTTTGCAAACTACGATTTCTTTCGGGAGATATTGCGCATGCACCCTCACCGTGTTAGGCGTGCAGTGCCGTCTGAGGTAAACTTTATTACATAGCTTGCTGAGGGGGAGAGGGGATGGGAGACTGAGGAAATGCGGCAGGAAAGATAGCTGGAGGCGGTAGAAGAAGAAGGAGGCTGAGTGAGGGACAGGGGAGGCAAGGGAAAGAACGCAAGGGCATAAAGTAGGTGTTTTGTACCCCACATGATAGAGCGCTCTCCTAATTATAAACACATGTCAACTGATAAAAGTTAATTAAGGAAATCTATGCTGAGATACCCCCTAACCATTTTTAGTACGTCATCTCTCAGATGTCATAAAAATTCATTTTACCTGACATGAAAATTCAATATCATGCCATGAAACATTGTTGTATGTGTTGTGCGCATCATAGGAGTTTAGGAGCGCTATTATTGTAGTGGCCCTAGGGGTAGCCGCTATATGAATTATGTGCGTGTGAATGCACAATTGTTTTTCGGGATCATTTATTGCTCCCGGTGGCAAAGCGGGACTGTGTTGCGTGGCAGCAGGTGGCAAAACAATGAGACAAATAAACTCAACGCAAGATACTAAATTATACGGAACCGGTAGTTTTATTGCTCATATACACACTACAGTTATGCATTATCGTATCTGGTGGGTTACCCGAGGCATTATGAGTGCTGTGACTGCGTGACGTACTATTTGTCGTAACTATAATATTTTATGGCTTAAAGCCAATGAACGGTTACGTGCAAAAATATAGGTGCTTCGGCGTGAACGTGAACCCGACGTATCTATTGAGACTGTCATAAGTGAGAATAAGACGTAACGGCACCTGATGTCTGCGTTCTCCTCTCTCCTCTCTGCGTCGCGCCGTTTCTCGCTCCTTCTTCTTTCTTTTGTCGTCCGTCTGTTGTCTTCTTTCTTCTGTCCTCGGTCTTCTTTCTTCTATCTTCTGCCTTCTCTCTTCTATCTTTTGTCTTCTTTCTTCCTACCTACTTCTTCTTTCTTCTGTCTCCTCCCTTCTATCTTCTTTCTTCTGTCTTCTCTCTTCCTTCTTCTTCTTTCTGCTGTCTTCTATCTTCTTTCTTATATCTTCTTTCTTCTGTCTTCTTTCTTCTATCTCCTTTCTTCCCTCTTCTTTCTTCTTTCTTTTATCTTCTCTCTTCTTTCTTCTATCTTCTATCTTCTATATTCTTTCTTCTTCCTTCTCTCTACTATTTTATTGCTTCCTTCTTCTTTCGTCTGTCTTCCTTCTCCCTTCTTCTTTTCTCTGTCCTCTTTCTTCTTCCTTTTCTCTACTATTTTATTTCTTCCTTCTTCGTTCGCCTGTCTTCCTTCTTCCTTCTTCTTTTTTCTGTCTTCTTTCTTCCTTCTTCTTTCTTCTATCTCCTTTCTTCCTTCTTCTTTCTACTACCTTATTTCTTCCTTCTTCTTTCGTCTGTCTTCCCTCTTCCTTCTTCTTTCTTCTATCTTATTTCTTCCTTCTTCTTTCTACTATCTTATTTCTTCCTTCTTCTTTCTTCTGTCTTCCTTCTTCCTTCTTCTTTCTTCTCCGGGGTGAGCGAGTCACTCCCTACCGTGCTAGCTCCTTGTCTGCCTCCGTGCAGTGATCCGTGTCTGTAGGGTTCCGTGTCTGTAGTGCTCCGTGTCTGTAGTGATCCGTGTCTTTAATGCTCCGTGTCTGTAGTGCTCCGTGTCTTTAATGCTCCGTGTCTTTAATGCTCCGTGTCTTTAATGCTCCGTGTCTTTAATGCTCCGTGTCTTTAATGCTCCGTGTCTTTAAGACTCCGATCGTGTCTTTAATGCTCCGTGTCTTTAGTGATCCGTGTCTTTAATGCTCCGTTCACACAGGCAGTCTGCTTCATCAGGCTGCTGCCTGCTTGTCTCTGCTGCTGCTGCCAGCATGGCTTCACACAGGCAGTCTGCTTCATCAGGCTGCTGCCTGCTTGTCTCTGCTGCTTCTGCCAGCATACACAGGAGTAATGGGGTTTATCACGGGCAGCGGGTATTGTCGGTTGTATCTGCTACCTGTGTGGCTACGCATTGGAGAGGGCTCCGTGAGAGGGCGCCAATATCGGTAGCTCCCCTTCAGGCACGACAAAAAGTCACCTTTACAACAATAGCAGCAACAACAACCATCACCACCACAACAACAACGACGACGACGACGACAACAACAACAACGACGACGACGACGACGACGACGACGACAACAACACCAACGTCAATAGCAATAATGACGACGACGACGACGGCAACAACAAAAACAGCAACAAAAACGAGGACAACGAAGACGATTACGAGAACTACGGCGACGACGACGACGACGACGACGACAACGACGACGACGACGATGAAAACATCACCAACGTGGAAGCCGAGCTATGTATGTGACGTGCCTACTAACTACGTGTACTCCCACCGTAACTCCCACACACACACACATGGCCCTTAGACTGGGAGGCCGGCAATAAGCTTACCATAAATCCTATGGTAACCCACCAGAATATACAGTTGTGTGTGCATGTGTGTGTGTGTGTGTGTGTGTGTGTGTGTG
>NW_014577098.1:234912-239707 GCF_000485595.1 Priapulus caudatus | reverse complement strand
GTCACACACGACTAGGTCCTGTTACGTCACACACGACTAGGTCCTGCTACGTCACACACGACTAGGTCCTGTTACGTCACACACGACTAGGTCCTGCTACGTCACACACGACTAGGTCCTGCTACGTCACACACGACTAGGTCGTGCTACGTCACACACGACTAGGTCTTGCTACGTCAATGTACGTTTTTCCACGTTTTCCTTTTTCCCGCGAAACAGCATTTTTTTCTGAGTTTTCCAATTAAATTAAATGCGGAACATTGATGGATCTGATGTCGAAATGCTGTAGCGGCTGCAAATGTGCGCGCGCCCCGCATAAAGATCGCATCGTTCTCTCTGCATTACGCGACATTTTATACGAATCTGTCTTGATCGCGAACCATCCACCGCATAGCATTTACATGACGTACATCGGCATGATTGTTTCATATTCGCGTGCGTGCATGCGTGCGTGCGTGCGTGTGTACGTGCGTGTGCGCGTGCGCGTGCGTGTGCGTGCGTGTGTGTGTGTTTGTAAGGCCGCTAACCTTCGTCAGAGCGGCTAGAGAGGAAGGTACCTATTGCCAATCTCTCCTCCCTCGCGTAAATTCTCGCCCATCAACCGGCGACAATTACAGTCAGTCAGTGTCACATCAAAAATGTAAGGTCCCGCGCGCACACGCACGCACGCACGCACGCACGCACGCAGCCACCGCCAATATTGCATTTCTTCTTCGGACGAAGAAGAGTTACTAAGAGGTTGTCGGGCAATTATAAAATCTCATAAAGACAAACTACGACACATCGATCGAACGAAGAGGAAGCGAGAGAGCGCTCGTGATAGAGATAGATGGATATAAATAGAAACATATACAGACACACGCACGCAAACAGCCACACACACACACACGCACGCACGCACACGCACGCACTCACGCACACACACACACACACACACACACGCGCACACACACACCACACACACACACATACACACACACACCACAGAGAGACAGAGAGAGAGAGAAAGAGAGAGAAAGAAAGAGAGAGAGAGGAGGGGGAGAAGAATGAATCGTGGCATCCAGCGGCAGCAGCGGACTCGATGTCGCCATCACGACCGACGCCTCGTCTGCTCGTATCGAACGACGGCGGAGCCAGAAAGAGAGAAAGGAATAGAACAAGCCCTCTGCCTCGGACTGACTGTGGAGGGATGGGAGAGAGAGTGGGAGGAACGACGAAGCAACGGGCAGCTCGATTGCCTGTGGGAAATTCTCAAGCGACGAGAGAAATAATAGCAGGAGAGAGCAAGGCCCCTACCTCGATTGACTGCGGGACGTGTATCAGGAGGGGAGATCTAGAGGCACCAACTCCGGCTGACCGCGGACGAATTTACCGGAGAAGGACGGAGGGGCAGCAAGCCGCCCAGATTGGCGGAGGGGAAGTTTCAGGAGTTCCCGGGTGTGGAAAGGTAACCAGAGGAGCGAGCACGCTTCCCGAGATCGATGACGGCGGATTTCACGCGAGACGGGGGACGGAAATGAAGATGAAAGAAAAAGCCACCCCATCCAGATTCGCTGCGATGCATTTACTCGTCTGGCAGGTCTCAATGGACAAGCGTGCGCGTGTGTGTGGGTGTGCAGGCATCCCTCCCGGGGGAGAGGCAGGGCTGACTCGACGCCAACTCTACACGTGCTAAGTATCAGCACGAGCAGTCCACGCGCCCGTGCTCAAGCACTCCACGCCGCACATGCTTTCAATTTTTTAGAGACTGGCCACTGAGACTAAATGGATGGAGAGAGGAGAGAAGGAGCGGGAGAAAGAGAAAGAGCAAGAGAGAGAGTAGGGGGAAAGAAAGCGAAAGAGAGAGAGAGAGAGTGCGCGCTAAAGAGAGAGGGAAAAGAGAGGGGGAAAGTGAGAAGGAGAGAGAGAGAGAGAGAGAAAGAGAGAGCGCGCGAGAGAGGAGAGGGGAGGAGAGATTGAAGGGATTACGAAAGTCCACACTTTTAGTACAACTAGCAATATTTGGCCCATTGCCAACACACACTATTGCCTGTTTGTTAATCTACCTATCGTATATATCCACGTTAGAAAAACAGGAATTGTTTCCGATAACGCCTTCGACATTCCTACATCTTCCTAACATTGCGTTTACAACGTACGATGCCAACTTTGTTACGTAGAAACGCGCTGTGAATTCAGAGGAGCCCGCACAGCGAGAATGAAACTAAAACATCGACGAAACGAATGAAGCCATATCCATCCCTCGGACCCGCTGCGGGGAATGTGGTCAACATGCACATTCAGTAACTGGAACACGAACATCTGGCATCGACTCTCCCCCTCTTGCTCTCCCCCTCTCCCCCTCTCGCCCTCTCTCCCCTACATTCTCGTCATATCTCTATTCTCCCGTCATCCTAGCCTTTCTAACCGTTTTCTACCCACTGCCTCCCCTTCACCACCCAACTCATCCCCCATTTTACTTCCATCCATCTCCCCCTCCCATCTATATAATTACCTGGCTGTGTACGATTCACCCCCTTCTCCTAGCAACAAGCAGGGGTGTTCCCCAGCTGGCATCGCTTCTGTACCGGTTTAAACCGGTGTGCTCTGCATGCCTCGATGGGGTGTTGCTATCCCCCGGGCGTAGAGGGACAGTCACGTGATACTGTTGACGTATACTTCAAAGTCCAAATCCTTCACAGAAAGATTCCACAGTCATACTTCCGTACTAGACATGGCCTTATATCCCTAACCCTAACCCTAACCCTAACCCTAGCCCTAACCCTGATCCTAAACCTAATCCTAGCACTAGTGCTGCCACATTGCGGTACTGTCCCTCCACGCCCGGGGGATAGCATTTCCCCTTTGATGCGGCCGTTTGTTTACATTATGCTCCGCATTTAGACCTGTTGCGTCAGCTGTCCTAGCCGAGTAATTTTCCATTTGTATTCTGATTTTGTGTATTAATTTCTTAAGTGGAATTTGTGTGTAACTTGGTGTTCCGATTCAGGTTTTCCGTTATTCCAAAATGGCCGCGCCTCGTCGTGTGTTGTGGTTTGTAAAGTAGAGTCCTCGATGTAACCGAAATCCCTACATTATGAACGCTAGCAGTGAATTTCAGCTGTAAAGCGGAACGAAGTTGGCTCTCCAATATTTGTCATAGGAAGAATCTTCCTATGACAAATAGTGTCATAAGAAAGCGTATATGCGTATGTCGTATTTGTCATAGATGCAAGCAGAACACGTAAGTTGGGTATTCGTGCATAGTACGCGTGCCAACGCCGCTGAGCCAAATTCTCACCGTGTGCGGGCTGGTTTACGGGGGTTTACGTGAGCAAATGGCTCGCGCGTTTAGCTCCGAATTCTCGCGTTCGTTACGTGCCAGCATGACGGCAGAACGCTCGTCGTCTCTACAGTATTTACCGTGTCGCGTTTAAATATTTCGGTACCCGTGCACTCACGGCTCTTAAGCGATCTTTTAAAATTCATCTTTGTCACCCGCTGTTTTAATGTGAGTAAAAAATACTACTGTGATTACTCCGTTCCCATTCCAGGACAGATGTATGTGCAAATTTTCTTGCTCCGCGGGAGAATTTTTTACGCGCACTACAGAATTCGACTTTGCACACGACCCTGAACCCCTTTTTAGTTCGTTGTTACCATTCTAACCTAGCGTCACATTCGTATAGACCAGGTTACATGTCGGTATTTTGCATACGATATAGACTCTGTCTTAGTGCATTGGTAACCATGCGGGCTAGTGTTATTTTCACTATAGGTCGGGGCCATAATATAATACGGTACTTTGCACCCAACCTTAAACCCTCATCGCGTCAGTGGCTCCCTTCAAGTGCATCTACTCGTATACAGACCTGACCAAATGGCAATTAATGCTTAGCACAGATCTCTAAACTCCTCTTCGTACATTGTTCACCTCCCAGAGGTTTACTCGTGTAGAACAAGCGATAACGACTCTGCACACGGCCCTAGTCCGCATGGCGCCATTGTTTCGTTTGCACACGACGCTAAACTTGTTTTAGTATATTGTTCACCACATAGTGGTCAATTAGTATGCAACAAATGATGGTTGCTTTGCGCACGGCCCTGACCGCATGCATTCCGCCATTGTGTATTTTGCACACGTCTCTAACGATTCTTCTTCCATTGTTACACTTTGCACACGGCCCTGGATACCTGCATTCCGCCATTGTTCATTTTCTCGCGGCTTTAACCATCTGCATTTCGTCTTTTTCTTTTATTGCACACGACTCTAGCGAGTCCACCTCCATTATTAAGCTTTTGCACACGGCCCTGGCCACCTGCATTTCGTCATTGTTCACATTGCACTCGGTTATATAGATCATAAACATGCTTCATGTACGTTAAGTGTTCCTTTAAAAAACTATTTTCATCATGACCCTGAGTATCACATTTTCATAGAACGGTGCCTGAAAATCCTACAAAACGTAGTTTTAATATGGGGTAATTATAAAACAATTTTTAATCAAAATAGTAGCAAGACATGTAGTGTATGAAATTAATAACCAAATTTTTCATCAAATATTTACTTGATTCATTTTACTTTTCCGCGAACGTATGAACTTCCTTGATACATTCGTTTGAGCCGCCACTCTGCGAGTGTGGGAACAGAAATGTCGTAGAGCTGTGTTGAGACGGTTTCGCACACTGACCTAGGCAGAGCTTATCGTATACACTCAGTGACTGTTCATCGCTTGACCCTTGTGTGTGTGTGTGTGTGTGTGTGTGTGTGTGTGTGCGTGTGCGTGTGCGTGTGTGTGTGTGTGTGTGTGTGTGT
>NW_014577098.1:230496-233268 GCF_000485595.1 Priapulus caudatus | reverse complement strand
TAGGAGAGAGAGGAGTATAGGAAGGAGGAGGAGGAGGACGAGGAGAGAGGAGGAGCGTGTGGATTATTTCACCTCGGTGCCTTTTACATTTTTCCCCACCCGTCTGTCCGTCGCATTCCTGAGGTAGTTTCACGTTCCCTTATACATAGATAATTACAATTATATATCAATTATCATAATTAATATGAATATATAATTACGTGCATTCCTAAATTTATCGCTTCGAATATAGTGCACACGCGCGCACGCACACTGGAATACACGCGCGCGCACGCTCGCATGCACGCGCTTAGAGTGACATGCGCGTACGTGTGCATTCGCGCGCACGCACACGAGCATGTGTTTACTCCGATTTACGCATTCGCTTCATGATCTCACGTAAAGATGATTAAGCGAACTCCGTAATCATATATCATATGATATCCCAAACATGTTATATGGAACGACAAAATTACCCAAATAGATCCTGTTTAACTTCTCTCCACGCATGCGCATGACTTCCTAGCACGAAAATAGACAGCTCAGACGCTCTGTGCGTGTTGATGCCGCGCTAGCCCATGTGACTGTAATTGTAATGAAGGCAACATCAGACCAGACTGTCCTTCGCGATAGCGAAAGGCTCGCATTCTCATGAACTTCAACGGTAAACAACACTTGTGACGTGCGAAAGATGGATTGAGGTTTTACGACATTCATACTATAATTTACTGCACCCCTCCTTTCATCGCTGGCCGAAATATTAATGCCAAGTTCAGTACACGAATAGATAAAATGTATCAAAAGATACGATGTATCAAAATGAGGAACAGTATAATTATTTACACTGATATAAAACCAGACCCGTTTCTTTTATGCAAATGCGTTCGTGTGTGAGAGGAGGGCACGAAAGAAAGAAGAAAGGGAGGGAGAGGGAGATGGAGATGGAGAGGGAAAGGAAAGGGGAGAGGGAGAGGGTAAGGGTGAGGGTGAAGGTGAGGGTGAGGGTGAGGTTAAGGGTGAGGGAGAAGGAGAGGGAGAGGAAGAGAGAGAGAGGGAGAGAGAGGTATAGCGAGAGAGAGAGGTAAAGAGAAGACGTTACTGTTAACATGTACATAGACAACCTGTTAATATTGATTTAATCATTGGTTATAGTTAATGCCTGCTGCTCAACAACACCATTTTATCAATGAAATAGTCAGGAAACTCGACACTAAACAACCACAATTCAGCTTTTGTAAGCCGCTACGTTTGAATACTTTTGTGCTTACTACCGTAATCACTAATAATCTATCCCTAATGTTATTCATAACACTGCCCTACTACACAACGCATGGTCGTTCACGAATCGCACGTCCTACCACACAGAATAAGCCTGCCTCCTCTACCCGCACCTCCCGGCACCCACACAAGACGACCACTAAACTCCCTAACAGTACACCTTTAGTCCGCCACCCGAGTTGTAACAAAATCTCAAAGACCTGACAACCAGGCCACCTCAACACACACGTTACCAAGCTTATCGCAACGAACGCACCTCTAATCGCACCGGCGCACCACAGTTCCCTCAACACTCGCTATCTCCCGCACCGCCACCGACCCAACCGCACCCCGACCGGCACCTCATCGTACTGCAACCCCCCCCGCCCCTATCCCACGCTGCCTACCCACGCAGTGCGCCGCCCGGCCACCACCGCCAACATCACCGATCACCGCACTGCGTCCGCGCTCTGACCTCCATCGCCACCGTGCCCTCACCTCGCGCGTCAACCGTACAGCCGCTCAGCCCAGCACGCGGCCTCCGCCGGCTCTCGCACCGGCCCCCCCGCACCGGTCACCGCAGCCGGCACCGCATCCCACCGGGACACCTAGCACGGCACCGGCACCGCACCGCACCGGGCACTTCCAGCACGCAGCCGGCACCGGCACCGGAGCACAGGAGGACCACATCCGGCGTACCAATATTCATTATATCACACGAAACAATATGCTCGTCCCACAAACAATCAGCTAAATTCCAACAGCACATTTCGATCGTCAATAACGCCTAAAATACCAATTACGCGGGCCGACAAGCAGATTTAAATTCCATTGCAACTCTACACTCTGATAACGTTGCGCAATCGGGTATTCCACCCATAAAGCCCGAGGGACGTTGGTCAATTCTAGATGCTGTAGGGATATAAAATAGTGCGAGGCTGGCACGAGACATCGCGGTCGAATAAAGACTCGTATGTCTGATCGTAAATGGCCACTGAGCGGACCCAAAATAGTCGAGCATGCGGCCATGATACAGCGGCTACGCAATCTTCTAGAGGCAAGAAAATAAATCCTGTGCCATATATATATATACTATCAAATATATATATATAGAGATATAATATGGCTGGAACAGGAATCTGTCAGTCGATTAATTTCTGAGCTCGATGGTTTAATATATAATATGTATATAATATATATATATATATATAAATAATTTATATTTAATCGAGGGTAACAATGACATATTAGTCAATACTTGTCATTATTTGTCAGAAACATTAACCGAGATCATTAGGTAATATACAACAAATAGACGTCAATATTAGACAAGTTGTCATTATGAATCCCTGGGGTAATGCCCCACCGCTGGTTGAAAATTGGTCTGAGACCAAATGAAGGTCGACACAAACCCCGCTGTTTGTGTCACAAATCTGTCCAGCTGCCAATATCTCCCTGATATATTAATACATATATACATATATACATTAAAAAATTAATATTATATTTATAATATATATATAATCGGCTCGAGGT
>NW_014577098.1:228483-230471 GCF_000485595.1 Priapulus caudatus | reverse complement strand
GAAATCATGAAAAAATAAACCATTTAAGCACGTTCAGAATTGAATGTTGTTGATCAATAAAACGATCTATCATATCTATACAACGGATGTAGTTGCCAATTTCTCGTCTTCGTCGGCCTCGCCACATAATTACATCCATATTTCATATAAACAATGGACTGTACCAATATTCTATAAGCAACTTTTTTTCTCTCAAGAAAATAATAACCTATTAAATAACCCAAATGGCCTAATTGGCTAATAGGCTAATTTGGTAAAAATGCAGGTTCTTATACGGGGGGGGGGGGTTACTCTATAGCGAAATATAGTCACCTCTATACCCCATAGCGGATATATTACTAATTTCACCAACCTGAAAAACACTAAAAATTTATGCTGTTATAGCACAGAAGATTGGAATTGAACGAACTGTAACACCATGGCATATTGGATTATATTGCGACAACAAATTTTTGCAAATAGCAATTTAATGAACCAACAAGTAACAAGTGCACCCATTCTGCACCTAATTCAAACAAAAGAGCATCTGCTTCTGTATAGCTTATTCCGTTTCTATTTTAAAATTAGCCGATATCTCGCGCTATCGCGAGATAGTCCGAGATTCGCAAGAATTGGCGGCGGTAATCAAAACTTGAATCGTACATGTTTTGGAGAATATATAGCTAAGTACGAAGGTTCTAAGAAATGTTCTAAGAAGGTTCTAAGATTGCCTGCAGATGACTTAGATTTCCTGGACTATCTAGACAGTTGCCGGTACTGAAGCAATAACAGTAAGGGGTAAAAGTGAGGGCGAACACGAGACTGGTTCAAAATTGTTTTAGAAATAAAGGCTTTAACTATATATATATATATATCGCTTTTCTACATATGATCTGTAATTTCACATAATATAGCGTCACGAGAACAGCTCTTAATTGCCTAGTCTCATATATTCATCAATCGGAAAACCCATTCGGCTCCCTCCGTCATTCCTAGAATCCGCTAATTCTATTGAATGGTCCGAGGGTTCCCGATTGATATATTCATAAACTCTGTCATTCATCAGCCAGCTGGGTACGTACGCGCCTGCGTGACGTCAGCCAGCTCGCGCAGCGCCAGCCAATCGGAGCGCCGATTTGCTGCTCGATTTCCAGCTAGTCGACACAGTTGAGAGAGCCGCTTCCTGATACTGTTCCAAGGACCCCGTATAAAAGCGAGCTGTCGCAGGGGGCTGACTCATTGCTCGCAGCATTGATAGTCACACTGCGCTAGCCCGTACGAGAGAGATCCGCCGATATACTATACACATACAAGCACGCAAACGTGAGCGTCGATAGTTAGATCTACGGAGCGTGGCATCTGTTCGACCAGGTTGTGAAGTCCAGCGCGTCAGCACTAAGTGAAGGTAAGTGTATGTAGTTGTCGCTATAACGTGCGTGTCCTCTTACTGGTGCTACCTGCCACGATGTGTTATTTCAGCGCACGTGTCCTGGGATCGGCAGTGTATAATGGCAAGTTTGTCATTATACACTCCTGATGGTGTGGATCTATAGTGTTGTTTCATTCAGCGCTGTCTTACCTAACTGCTCCTTCACGGAATTCGTGTCTACTCTCTCTCTCTCAACTAACGGCCTGATGAGGAGATGCTACGAAAGATCTCCGATAAAGGCAGATCTATGCTACGAATGCATATACGCACGCAAGCACGTGCACGCGCGCACGCTGATTAAAGTCGTTTGTAGTGCTATGTAACACGCGATGTATTGCTGTGTGAAGCTTAGATACAATGATGTAACCCAAACACAGGATCCCCTATCCTGTGTTTGGGTTACATTATTGTATCTATGTGAAGCTGTGAGCTGTACATATAGTGATATATATGTCCTGACGGTCCATATCATAGTTTGATTTGTGCTATTGTTGTAGACAACACACACACACACACACACACACACACACACACACACACACACACACACACACACACGCGCACACACACACACACGACA
>NW_014577098.1:215070-224099 GCF_000485595.1 Priapulus caudatus | reverse complement strand
CTTCACACGACCTTCTCCGCTTCTCCTCTCATCACCAGCCCTCTTCCCTCATCCTTCACTCCAACCGCTCTCTCCCCTCCTACTTCTTACCAGCTCTCCTCCCTATCTCCTCCTCCTCTTCCACCAGCTTCTCCTTCTCCCCCCTCCTCCTCCACTCCCACAGCTTTCCCTCCTATCTTCCTCCACAGTTTCTTTCTCTCCTCCTTCTGCCACCCAGCTTCTCCCCTCTTCCTTCTCCCCCTCCTTGCTCACACGATTCTCCCATCCTCTTTCTTCCACAGCTTCTGCCCCCTCCTGGCTGGCTCTACAGCTTCTATACGGCCATATAGCGTGATAGGTGTGTGCGGCAGGGGGAGGGGGTTAACAGCTGTATACAATCGGAAGTAGATGATATGAGGAAGTATCACTGATTATCTACTCCTGCATGGATCATGACGCCAGTACAAACAGGACAGCGCGGGCGCAGGGCAGGGAATTTTGCCATTGTGTTAGTCCGCTTTCTGATTCTGCGTATGTGGCGGTTTGCTTGTGTTGTCGCTTTTGGCATTTTGCGTGGTGGCGTTTGCTATGTGTTGCTGGCGTTTGCATTTGCGTTGTGGTGCATTTTGCGATTTGCGTGGATGGCGGGGTTGCGATTTGCGTCTGTGGCGGTTGCATTTGTGCTTCGTGCGGATTTGCTTTGTGTTGTGGGATTTCGGTTTAGTTGTGTTGGGGATTTGCAGATTTTGTTGTGGGATTTTGCAGTTGTGTTGTTGGGATTTGCCAGTTGTGTTGTGGGGTTTCGCGTTGTGCTATGTGGGATTTGTATTTGTGGTGAGCCTTCTGTCGCACCGTAGTATTATGGAGAGGTTGGCGCAACTCAAACATCTCAGCGTGTACGCACGCACGCACGCATGCACGCACGCACGCATGCCACGTACGCAGCATGCACACGCGCGGGCCGGGGCCAGGCGGCCACAGCACGCACGCACGCATGCAGTGCACGCAAGCATGCACGCACGCATGCACGCACGCACCGCAGGCAGGGCACGTCGCACGCCGCACCGCACTGCACGGCTAACCTATCGGCGGCGATCCGGTTACGCACATGCGCGGACGCTGCCTGAGCACCGGCACGCGTCGCCTGAATCAACCCGGAGCGGCGACGGGTATGTATGCGACGCAGTTCTACGCGACGCACATTGCGAAGCTTTGCCAGGCTACTCTTTCGCATCGACAGCTGTTTGCCATGCTGGCGTATGGGGTGGCGGTGTGCTGCATGACGCAACACAGTGGCGCGGCTGACTACACATAGAAATGTGAATTTGATGATAGATAGTGCATGATGACATATATTAATATAATAGTATTATAATATATATATATAATAATATATATATACAGAATATGCAGCAGTGATAATAATAGCATAATAATATAGATTAATATAACAATAATAGATAATAGAATAATAGAATAATAATAATATAGAATTAATAACTATATAGTGCATTGACGGTGATAAAAATCAGACTTGCAATCTCATTGGCAATAACGCAGCAGGCACTTATGAAGCGATAGTGCCCGCCTGAGCCGGGCACTATTCGCTTGCGCGACGCTTGTTATTAAACGCATTGTGTTGTAGTCACAATCTTCCTGCGTCTGGGCGCCCGCAAGAGTATTTCGAAATGGCGGTTGTGTTTGTGGGGAAGTTTTGGTACATCGAGATGCACCGGCAAATTTAGGGAGTACTAAAGAAGGTATATACGCATCGAAAAGTAGTTGCATAGTCATGGCAGTCATGTGATGCCACTAAAAACATTAAATGCCTGCTGTTGGGCAGGCACATTCTGTTCCCTCAGCAACACTATGAGACATAGTCCCCAACAGCAGGCATTTAACTATATGATTATTATTCTTACTGGTATATGTGTGAGTGCGCGAGCGACTGTATTATATATTATATATATATTATATACTATTACTATAGTAGATGATAATATAGTATGACGCATGAACGCACGAGCTGAGAAGGCAAGAAGAGAAAAGAACGGCGCGAAGGAGGGTAATTATAATAGATATCAATATATATACTATATATGCAGAGTGAATTATAATTGTTGTATTGTTGTATAGTATAATTGTTTGCTATATTGTTATCTGTACCACAGGAGATTCTATTTTATCCCTTTGTCTGTTTTGCGTAGTGATTCAACCATCCCGCGATCATGTGCGCTCTTCGACGCACGCCAGAGCGCATAAATGCACAGCACTAATGAGTGAGCATCCGTTAATAGCATATGAATACACGATATTAGATATATTAGAATAATATTACAATCTGTAATAGAATGTTATCGCATGTATCTGAAATAATATTATTACAGTTCTGACGCGCATGCCTAAACTATTGGCAGCAAGTATATGACGCTTTAATTGGCCATCTAAATATTATTAGTATTGGCTATATAAAGTAATCATGTATTGGGGAGACCCTTCTTTGCTAGTAGGCTGGTCGCAGGGTTCATATTAGTACGAGATAAACCAGCAGGTGGCTAATAGTTTATTCTCATTTTATTTCGTACTGAAAATATTTGTGTTATACCTGTTGCACAGGGGTGACCAAAGAACCGTTTTCGCTGTGGATTTACGCGCAAACGCAAATACGCGCATGGACTGGCAGAGCGGATGGGAGGGAAATGAAGGGAAAAGTTTTCACGAGCAATGCTTGGCATGACCGAACCAGAAGCGACGCGGGGGCAGTCGCGGCAGGTCGCAGAGCACGACCGTGTGCAGTAATAACCACGTACGCTCACACCTCTAGACATGTTACTGCAAGATTACTCGTTAGTGTGTGTTAACACTGTGGACTTACTGCGTCTGCTTTACAGGCTGAATGGCAGGTTAATTTTAACGTGCGGAGGTCGCTAAAGAACAACAAAGGACGGGTAGATTAGGAAGGGTCTTTGGCGCCTGGCGACACCCTCATCGATCTACTAATTACCTTATGGAACGTGCACGACGGTCAAACGTTTTCACTAATTCCTCTTCGCACACGTTATCGGCGCGAATCATTTTACTGTTCATAAGGATTATTTATATATAATGTACTGTGTGTGTGCGTGCCGCGCCGCGCGCGCGCGTTGTAGTGTGTGTGTGTGCTCGTGGGTGTGTGGGTGGTGTGTGTGTGGGGCTGCTGCGTGCCGTGCCGTGGCGTGCGTGCGCTTGACGTGCTGTGCGTCGGACTTCGTGTGCCGTGTGTGTGAAGGAGGATAAGGGGACGATGAGAAGGGGGAGAAGATGAGGGGGATGAGAGGCGCAAGCAGGAGGTAAAAGGGGAGGAGGGAGGAAGAACATCAAGTTACCGACATCACACACACACCAGGTACAGCAGCTCACACACAGGTACACATCCACACAGCAGGTACACATCCACACAACAGGTACACATCCACACACAGGGCTACACATCCACACAGGTACAGCGTTTACGATATTGCGCCCAATGGATGCGAAAGCATGCATGCGGCCACACTACTGTTGTTCGCTCAATGCGCTGAAGCCATTGAATGGACGCGGGGCTGATGACGGGGGCGCCGGGATCGAATCTATTACATACTGGCGATCGCGCCCAGAATCGCGGCATGGCCGCATAACGAACCTCGAATTGCGTACGTGCGCGGCGAACGCGCCGCAGGCGAAGGTTAGCGCAGAAATTGCTCTCGCGCGTGTACCGTAATACTGTTACTTGATAGGCGATCGTATGACGTAATACGTGAGACGTTACTATTAAACTACCGTTCTGCGATAGAGAAGGGGCGGGTGTGGGTGAGACGATGGAGAACAGAGAACACACACACACGCGCGCACAAATATCACCACCACAATACCAACACACACACACACACACACACACACACACACACACACACACACACACAACACACACACAAACAAACACACAACACACCAACATACATATATATATTATATGATATATATATATGATGATATATATATACGACGATGATGATGACGATGGTGATAGGATTTTTGAGTAGAAATAGTTAGGCTAGCTCAGCGTAGTAAAGCGTTGTGTGAGGGCAGCCACTGAAGGATACACACGGATTAAATTTTACCCAGAACTGTCGGAAGGCCGTCGACTGTGTGTACACACGCATCACTAACAACGTTTTTTTCTCAATCACAAGAACTTGTATCAACACGGCATTGAAAAAAATTTCTTGCTTGACGGTCGGTCACTTGGTTACATATCAAATTCACAATAGAGACTCTATTATTCGAATTGCATTCCACTTTACGTCGTGCAATCACGACCGTGGCGAAAAACACAGTATTGGCGACAGAAGACTGGATTTGTTGACAGACCGGCTGGCCAGCCTCCGTCAGGGGGTCTAAAGCTGTTCGGATGAGACCAGATACATTGTCGAGCGAGTATTTGTTGTAGGAGTATATTTTTCAAGTTGTATCTGTTTAAGATAGTTTGCACGCGTGAATTGCCATCACTCGGCTGTTGTGTGTGGTGTGTGTGTGTGTGTGTGCGTGCGTGCGTGCGTGCGTGCGTGCGTGCGTGCGTGCGTGCGTGAGTGTATGCAATTTGTTGCCAGTGCGAGCATTATATGTATATATATATATATATCTTTAGTTGTTGCATGCGTTCTTGTTACTCGTGTTCGCCTTCTTTTTCTTCTTGTTGTAAACTATTTCTTCTTCTGCTTCTCTTTCTACGTTTTCTACTACTACTTTATCTTTTAACGCCTTTCAATGTCGTTGTGGTTGTTGTTGTTCTTATTCTTCTTCTTATTATTCTCCTCCGCGTCCTCCTCCCCCTCAATCTCCTTCGTTCCGGCAACCCCACCTCACTATCGTCATATTACTGACGTCACAGTCAATACCGGAGATTGTAGAATGATGTCAGAATCTGATGAAAGATGATGACGGTTACGATACGTATATCGAGCACAGAACCGTCTCTGCCTCGCATTTTCCCCTTCCCACCGGAATCATTTATTTTCCCCTGCGGCCCTGCCCATCTACTGAACACCCCCCTAGAATCGCCAACGCGCACACACGGTGAAATCACAACAGGTTTGGGATAAAAGAATGTGATCGTGGTCGACGTAGACACGTTTCGTTTTCGCAAACCTGCCGAACTCACGATTCGCATATCTGGTTAGCCTTGACTATGCGGATTAAAATTAGGGTGTGTTCGCATATATCACACCTGCGGGATGGCCGGTTTATAGGATTGGCAAGCACAGCGACACAGCAGGAACATCGCGCCCGCCGCGCATAAAAAAAGCGGATAGCAGAATTTCCCGTTTGAAAACGAAATTTGCTCACGGGACGTACCTGCTGTGTCTTTTGTGCGTTTTGAACGACTACCAAAAAGTATGTACGTAATTTTCAGGTTATGAACACAGGTACTTTTGGGACACGTGGTCAGTAAAAACTGAAAATAATATGAACGCTTATTCACAAATACGACCGTAGGCCCTACCTCTCAATTACAGTTCCACGGTTGTGTCACTGTATATCAACTTTTCTTCATAACAACTAACGTCGAACGCTCCCGCACTCGCCGCTGCGAGTGTGCTGTGTCGCCATGATAATGATAATATTATATATAAATGACTTTATATATATATTATCATGGCGACACAGCACACTCGCAGCGGCGAGTGCGGGAGCGTTCGGCGTTAGTTTTTATGAAGGAAAGCTGATATACAGTGATACAACAATGGAACTGTAATTGAGAGGTACGGTAGTAGGGCCTATTTGTGAATGTGCGTTCAGTTTTTACTGACTCTGTTCCAAGTGCCTGTGGTTATGACGATACGTTTACAGCAAGCTCACGCGAACGACTGTGGCTAGAAGACATTAATAATTAATATCTATTACGATCAAATAACGGTTAGTTAATGCTTGCAACCGCAGCTAGAGAACAAACATAATAATAATATAACAATAACAACAATAACAACATTTTTAAATCATACATAAAACAATAATACATGACAGAACATGATTGAAGGATTATATCAGGGGGTTAATAATGACAAATTGACATTATTAACCCCTGGGGCCGGTTTCAGGGAGCGTAATTAAGTCCTTAATCATGATTAAATCACTAATCATGATTAACTTCTCGTACTTTAATTGAAGTAACTGTTTCACGAAGCGTAATTAACTTTAATCATGATTAAGTTAATCACAATATTTAATTCTACTCAGGAGCATGATTAAATCCACTAATCATGATAGTTGCTAGTACTAGTAGTAGTATATGTAGGTAGTAATAGTATATTAAGTAGGCTGCAGATTTTACAATTGGAAATTTTACTTCCATTTTTTCCCAAGGAAATTTCTAAGCTATCTAAGATATTAGCTGTACTAATTTAGTCATTATAATTGCAAATTAATTCCTTTTCATGTACCGAATTTGCAGGTAGGGGCCTACTTTTGGCGTTGTCCGCCATTTTGAATACAGTGTAATTCATGTTTAAGTCGGCTAATTATGTGATTAGTTAAATATGTACTTAAATCACTTCGTGAAACAGATTTTTAAGTATGATTAACTAATCATAATTACAAGAAATTAAGTATGATTAGTTATTTAATCATAATTAAAGTTATCACGCTTCGTGAAACCGGCCCCTGATTATTATCTGGAGTCAGGTTGACGTGAGTCTTATCAGTTACAGCTGGAGGACCTGCATCATACATGTCATACATGCATCATGAATTATTGACGATGCGTACGTTGACGTGGGGGTTGCGATTATATATAAGATTTATACGGTGAATACACATAACAGATATCAGGCAGATATCGACATCATCTCGCGCACGCTTGTGATGAAAATTCTTCCGTGAAGTAAATGGAGCGAATGAACTCTCTTGAGACCAACGTCCGACCACCGACACAGTTTCTTGTCACGCATCCTCCTCGGGATTTCAATTAGGAATGATTTTGCTATTGGCTAGATATAACTAACCTACGGATAGGATATTAGTTCCCGGGTTATTAAGCACAAGGTTACATATACATATTATTAAAATGCGCTTTCATTAAAGTAAATACGATATATTAAAAATGACATTTTCACATATACGCCACGTTCGCGCATGCGCGTGTGTGGTACGAGAGCAACAGTATCCTGTACATAGGGGGGGGGGGTGTCGGTGACACCGTCATATGTGAGTTACACGGCAAGCTTTGGGCATGCATCAACCCTTTGTGCCCGAATCACACGAAAACATCCGATACAACACGTAGACACCCGAAATCACACGGAAACACCCGAACCCAGACATAAGCACCCGTAACTCTCACGGGAACAACCAAAATTATAAACCTAAGTCCTATAGTGAGTTCTATTCTAAATTATACTGTATCAAGTCGTTTCGTGTCGTATCGTATCGTATCGTGTTTTGTTGTAATATGTCGTGTCGTATCGTATCGTATCGTGTCATGTTGTAGTGTATCGTAAGTCCCTCGTACTATGTAACCGTGCTGTGTCAGTCGGGGCGGGCGGGGACGACGACAAATTCAGCTGGCGTGGCGACGTTCCGTACAGAATGCAGTGCTTTGCACAACCAGGCGTAAACTAAAACGTTCTAGCGACAAGGTGTATCATCAAGCCATGATATATGTATAGGTGCGTGCGTGCGTGCGTGCGTGCGTGCGTGCGCGTGCGTGCGTGCGGGCGGGCGGGCGGTCGGGCGGGCGCACATGCGTGCGTGCGTCCGTGCGGGCGGGCTGGGGGAGCGGGCGTGCGTGCGTGCGTGCGTGCGCGCATAGGCTATTAACGCCCATAACCATCTAGATACAAATATATCTACATACTATACATTTTTCTATATAGTATAGGGTTACATACGTGAATGCGTGAATACGTGAGCCCACACCTATACTTGTATCTAATAATCATCATCACGCTCTCTGATAGTCTTGGGTAACCGGCCTTCGCTGCGCATGCGTGCGCATATCTGTACCATAGACTAAGATAGAAGAATAACAAGATCTTGTTGTTCTTTGTCTATAGCTCTACCTGAGTAGAACATACTTGTCTCCATAGCTTGCTGCTAAGCGATAGAGGTAGACGAAGGACACGTTCATCGTTGTACCTTATTCCGTGCAATTATACTCCTAATGCGGCCATATTGTTGTTATACTAATGTTACGCTACAGTTAAACTGCAATTCTGCCGCAGTTATACTCCTAGTATGTACTACAGTTATAATTGCTATTATGTGCTACAGGTATACTGCTAGCATGTGCTACAGTTATACTGCTAGTATGTGCTACAGACATAAACTACAGTTATAATGCTAATATGTGCTACAGTTATACTGCTAGTATGTGCTACAGTTATACTGATAGTATGTGCTACAGACAAAAACTACAGTTATAATGCTAATATGTGCTACAGTTATACTGATAGTATGTGCTACAGTTATACTGATAGTATGTGCTACAGTTATACTGATAGTATGTGCTACAGTTATACTGCTAGTATGTGCCACAGTTATATTGCTAATATGTGCTACAGTTATACTGATAGTATGTGCTACAGTTATACTGATAGTATGTGCTACAGTTATACTGATAGTATGTGCTACAGTTATACTGATAGTATGCGCTACAGTTATACTGATAGTATGTGCTACAGTTATACTGATAGTATGTGCTACAGTCATACTGATAATATGTGCTACAGTTATATTGCTAATATGTGCTACAGTTATACTGATAGTATGTGCTACAGTTATACTGATAGTATGTGCTACAGTCATACTGATATTATGTGCTACAGTTATACTGATAGTATGTGCTACACTGCTATCCGCGTGCCACCGCTCATATAAACCTCATACTTATTTCCTCAAGCAATGCGTAGCGTGCAATGCCTACCGCGCCACAATACTGGTCTATTACATCAGTTAGTTTTAGCACGAGTGTCACCTATATATATATATCTAATATATATTTGAGTTCGTATGTATGTATCTATGTATGTATGTAT
>NW_014577098.1:210254-211529 GCF_000485595.1 Priapulus caudatus | reverse complement strand
TATATGTTATATTATATTATATCAAGAGCTAGTAATACCTAATAGCTATTACTAGCTCTGGATAATATTATATAATGACTAAGGTCAACTACTTTCTCGTTAGTTTGCGTCATCCATCGTCACGCGCTATTCGTGTCGCGTGTCACGTCTTCTGCCGTCTGTCATGTCGCGTGTCGCCGCGTGTGTGTACGTGACAAGGTGCGACGCGGCTAGGGTACAGCCTGTACTGCTAGCATCTATGGCAAATACGACATACGCATAGTATTTATACGCTCTCCTATGACACTATTTGTCATAGGAAGATTCTTCCTATGACAAATATTGTTGTATGTGTTGTGCGCATCATAGGAGTTTAGGAGCGCTATTATAAACGCAAGCAGTGAATTTCAGTTGTAAAGCGGAACGAAGTTGACTCGCCAATATTTGTCATAAGAAGAATCTTCCTATGACAAATAGTGTCAGAGCAGAGCGTATATGCGAATGTCGTATTTGTCATAGATGCAATCAGAACATGTTGTAACAGCTCTAACAAGTGTAACAGCTCTAACGGCGTGGAACGTGCTTGCTCGTTGCTTGCGGTACGTTGCCAGTTACTATAAGCAAGGCAATGACCTGCCCGCTGGCCTGCCCGCTGTCTATCTGCCTACCTGCCAGACAGTCTAACGGATCACCGGCATATATACCTGTATGTCTGTCTACCCGCCTAGCATGCAATCAGCCTACTTGAGTGTACCTGGGTATTCCCGTTCACACTAACCATGGTGTTCCAATAGCGAGTGCAACTATCTATAACCGCGTCTCTTCTCCGGTCCAGATGGAAAGAATCAAGAGCCAATGCTTCCTCTATATTATTAGCTCTTGTAAGAATGTATATGCCCATGAGCATTCCCTCTCACACTAACCATGGTCCACCGATAGCGAGTGTAGTTGCATCTATAACCATATCTCCTCTTCGTTCCAGATGAAAACCGCAGGTCCGCGTGCGTCGCTCGCCCTGCTGGTCGTCGGCTGCCTCCTAGCGGCGACAGCGACGACGACGGCGTTCGCGACGATGATGCATCAGTCTGACGGAGTGAACGTCTACGATGAGTTCGTGAAGTTGTTCAACAGTCGCGCCATCACGCTGGAGAGCGTGCAGCTCATCCGCCAGAACCTGCTCGCGAGGCTCACCTACTGCTCGACCTCCCCGCACGTCTGCGACGACGTACGTATGTGCACGCACGCGCACGCACGAACGCACATACACACGCGCACGTACGCACGCACGCGTACGCA
>NW_014577098.1:205334-207093 GCF_000485595.1 Priapulus caudatus | reverse complement strand
GTGTGTGTGTGTGTGTGTGTGTGTGTGTGTGTGTGTGTGTGTGTGTGTGTGTGTGTGTGTGTGCGTGCGTGTGTGTGCGCGCGCGCGCGCGCGTGTGTGTGTGTGTGTGTGTGTGTGTTTGTGTGTGTGTTCGTTTAAGCGTCGGTGTGCCTGTTTGTGATCAAAATCAACATCAACATCAACATCAACATCAACATCAACATCAACATCAACATCAACATCAACAACAACATCAACATCAACATCAACATCAACATCATCATCATAAACAATATCATCAGCAACAACATTGATCATCATCATCATCATCATCATCATCACCATTGTCGTCGGCGACGGTGTCATTTAGTCATCCAGCGGCTAGTGAACTATAACGATGTGCATCGTTGTAAGCGGCCGGTGTGCGTGTGTATAGCTCTAGTAGCCCACCTATAGCTCTAGTGTGTAAAGCTCTAGTAGCCCCCTGTGTGGCAAGTGTGGCAACAAGGGCTGTAGTACTAGAGCTAAGGCGTGTGTTGCACTAGTACTACAGCCCAGCTGGTTGCCACAGGGCAACACAGTGTAACAACAAGGGCACTAGAACTACTGTGTGTGTCGTACTGCTTCGCCGGCGGCAGTCGTGAGAAGAGCGACCGATATCGGACATCGTTGAGCCATCGTTACATCATAACGTGAGACTGCTATATAAGCCGGCGATGCTTCCGTGTGTAGAAAAACAGATCCGGGCGCCGGAGAGGCCCGCCCTGAGAGCACACACGATAATCGGGATATTTGGTTTCCATTTTCTCGCCACGTGTTCGTTGTTGTCTGTTGAATTGTGATGCGCTTCGTTAAATTTGCCGTACCATTCACTGTGGTGGCGGGTGGTTTTTTAAACTAGACTATTATAGGTATTGACAATGGTATTGTCAATGAACTATAGGCGCTCTCTCTCCCTCTTCCTCGCTCCCGCTATTCCCCCTCTCTCTGCATTCTTTGTCCATCGTTCTTTTGCCATCTCTCTTCCACTTCTAGCTAGGCATTATATCACTATATTTCCTTTCTCTATGATGTGTCTACCGACATAGACACTGTCTCTCTCTCCCCCTCTCCCCTCTCCCTCTCCCTTTCCCTCTCTTTCTCTCCCCCTCCTCTAGCTACGCACCATCTCACCGCGTTTCTGCTATCTCTGCAGTTCCTGCCGACGGACACCCTGTTTAACTCTCTCTCCCCATCTCCCGCTCTCCTCTCTCCCTCCGCATCTCGCGCGCTTTCTCTCTCCCTCTCTTTCTCTCTCTATCTCTCTCTCTTCTCTAGCTGCGCACCATCTCACCGTGTTTCTCCCGTCTCTCTCTCTGCAGTGCCTACCGACGGAGACGCTCTTCGACATTGCCGCCAACGTGTCTGACATTGACGCCGGACTCGACGAGTCGCAGTTTCACCGAGTCTCCGTCGTCATGTTCTACGCCGCTCTCTACCCGGAGCGCGTCTGCCGGGCCCCGTCGCTCGACTACCTCGACTATCGCGTCGGCATGTTGAGCGCCCACAGGGAACCGACGCAGCAGGCGGACACGTTCAGCGTGCAGCAGCTGAGAGAGATCCTGCGCCAGATTAACGCCACCTACACGGCGACACGCAGTCATGGGGTGAGTGTTGTTTGTGGCGCATGCACGCACGCACGCACGCACGCACGCACGCACACACACATACACACACACACACACACACACACACACACACACACACACACACACACTCTCTCTCTCTCTCTCTCTCTCTC
>NW_014577098.1:198658-200792 GCF_000485595.1 Priapulus caudatus | reverse complement strand
AGAGAGAGAGAGAGAGAGAGAGAGAGAGAGAGAGAGAAAGAGAGAGAGAGAGATTGAGAGAAGCGAAGTGAAGAGAAGAGGTGGTTGCGCATGCCCGCTCAGTTCCCATATAGCTTAATAACTCACCCGAATCGGCTTCCACATGAATGTTTTCGCATCCGCTTTGCACGCTCAGGTGTTTATCGGCCGCGTGTATCGCGCTACGCATCAACAGCAGCTGCCGCCCATATGCATCTGCTGTACCGTTTCAATAATAAAATGCTGGCAAACAAACACGAAATGTATTAATTTTACTACAAAAGTATAGATATTTATGTGTTCTTTATCGACTAATAACTCTACGTAAATGTCGTGTATATGCTCATCTGCAACGCGCAATTTCACCGCACGCACGCCATTGTTGTGCACAAACTCACAGAAAGATAGAGAAAGAAGAGAGATTATCCATCTTTCTGTGAGTTTGTGCACAATGGCCTGTGTGCGGTGAAATATTCTATTGCAGAGCAGCGTGTGAGCTACATTTGCGGGAAAACTTTACAAATAATAGGCGAAATGAGAATAGATGAACATTAAGACTTTGGTATAGTAAAAACATTTTCTTGTTCATCCACCTTCATTTTATTATTGAAACCCTCCAAGTGTCGGTGGTTGCCGCCGTCATCGTTCACTCAGCGGCATTGCCGTGTAACGTAGTGTCCATCCCACAGGCACTTGGAACGTCTCAAGAGTAAAATGATGGCATATAAAGAAGACTCTTTATTCTTGTTGTGCACAGCGGCGTGCGTGCGGTAAACGTGTCTGTTGCAGAGGAGCATCTGAACGGCATTTATAGGAAATTATCGGCAATAAAAAGCGGAAGAGGGTAGGGAAACATTAAGACTTTGATAGTAAATACATTTCGTGTTTATTTACCATAATTTTACTCTTGAAACGTTTCCAAGTGCCTGTCGTGCATCCCATGTTGTAGAGCCCTAGCTAGCGGCAGTGCGATGTATCTGAGTCAATCCCACATTGTAGAACGCTTCTATGTATTGTATCGCATGTTACGGTTGCTAGCGGCAGTGCGGTGTATCTGAGTCAATCCCATATTGTAGAGCGCTTGTATATATTATATCAGGAGTCCACAAGAGAAAAGAGAAAAGAGAAAAGAGATTTTCTATTATGGACTCTTGATTATATCGCATGTTGTAGTTGCTAGAGGCAGTGCGATCAGGAGCCTGCAGTACGGTACGGAGCCTGCAGTACGGTACGGAGCCTGCAGTACGGTACGTATCCTGCAGTACGGTACGGAGCCTGCAGTACTGTACGGAGCCTGCAGTACTGTACGGATCCTGCAGTACGGTACGGATCCTGCAGTACGGTACGGAGCCTGCAGTACGGTACGGAGCCTGCAGTACGGTACGGATGAGCCACACGCTGTGTTATTGACTTCCCCGTTCACCGCACTGACTTTCATCGCGACTCGCCGGATTGCGCTGATTACAAACCCGACCTGACCCAGTTTCGACTTCGCAAATCACTTTCGATGAGATGAGAGCGCTATTCACTTTCGTACGGATCGGTGCCGACGTTAGGAAGCGATGCGCTGCGGGCCTATACCCTCTAATTCTTCTCCCGCCAAGCGAAAGACTATCGCCGTGCTGCTGTGTTTAAGCGCATGAGCCTGTGTGGCGGGGGTATTAGGGTTAGGCGGTGGCCGATGTCCCTCCCATTCAGGGTTACTCACCTGAATCGTGCTGTCTGGGATTGGCGTGGCTGTGGCTGTTGGCTGTTTCTTCGTCGAGGCTAAAAGAGAACGACGACGACGACGATGACGATGATGACTATGACGACGGCGATGATGACTATGACGACGGCGATGATGACTATGACGACGGCGATGATGACTATGATGACTATGACGATGACGATGATGACTATGACGACGATGACGATGATGACCATGACGACGGCGATGATGACTATGATGACTATGACGATGACGACGATAACTATGACGACGACGACGACGATGACTATAACGACGATGGCGATGATGACTATGGCGACGATGACGATGATGACTATGACGACGATGACGATGATGACCATGACGACGGCGATGATGACTATGATGACTATGACGACGACGATG
>NW_014577098.1:194762-198648 GCF_000485595.1 Priapulus caudatus | reverse complement strand
TAATACATG
Organism: Priapulus caudatus; assembly: GCF_000485595.1. Classification (NCBI taxonomy): domain Eukaryota; kingdom Metazoa; phylum Priapulida; class Priapulimorpha; order Priapulimorphida; family Priapulidae; genus Priapulus; species Priapulus caudatus. The sequence continues at coordinate 198,639 of NW_014577098.1, read as the reverse complement.
TATTATTAGGTCTCGAATATATTGCATCCAATTTCATGTTAAGCAGCAAGAACACGATCAGTAATATATATATATATATATAAACATTTACGGGGAGTAAGCCTTCCCCACACCGTCGATATTGTCCGCATAGAAAACAAAATTTCACACTCTCCACATTATAAAACACATCATAGAACAAATATTGCCGCGTGTATGCAGTGAATCAGTATGCGGTGCGTTTAGGTGCGCCGGGCGCTGTGTACGTTCGCTATTCGGAAGGTTCGTCCGTAAACAGCTTAGAGAACTCACAGGTGTATGTTTTTTGTGTATGTTTTTCTACAGGTAGTTGCATCCGGCACAGCGTTGACGCACACTTCTTCGTTTACGACGTGCTAGAGAGATACGGAGAAAACAACACCTGTCCCTCGAAGGTACGTGGATAGAAACTATAGCGCTATAGTGCTATAGAAGGTACCAAGCTCTTGAAGGTACCAGAGCTAATAATTAGCTCTTGAAGGTACGTGGGTAGAGCACTTTAGCTCGGTAAAGGAGCAGGTTAGTGTAGTATCACCAAGCCCTTGCGCGTACGTGGACAGAGCAGTATATTCGCATAGTAGCAACACTATGTCCGTACACAGTACGCGGTCGGATCAGTGTGTAGCTGTATTATGAGGGCAGGTTTGTACGAGAGAGATCAGAGGAATGATGGATGGCATGAGGAAGAGTATGCATGGTTTGTGATCGGTGTATAGGTTGTGTTAGGGAAGGGGAGTTTACGTGGAGGTAAAAGTTGTGTTAGGGGAGGAGAGTTTACGTGGTGGTATAGGTTGTGTTAGGGAGAGGGGAGTTCACGTGGGCGTTATAGGTGTGTTGGGAGGGGAAGTTCAACGATGGGGGTATAGGTTGTGTTAGGAGAGGGGAGTTCACGGGGGGTATAGGTTGTGTTAGGGGAGGGGAGTTCACGTGGGGTATAGGTTGTGTATGGGGAGAGGAGTTCAACGTAGGGGTATATAGGTTGTGTTAAGGCGGAGGGAGTTTCACGTGGAGTACATAGGATTGTGTTAGGGGAGGGAAGTTTACGTGGGGTATAGGTTTGTGTTAGGCGAGGGAGGTTTGCGTAGGGGTTATAGTTGTGTCAGGGGAGTGGGATTTCACGTGGGGTATAGGTTGTGTTAGGGGAGGGGAGTTCACGTGGGGGTATAGGTTGTGTTAGGGGAGGGGAGTTCACGTGGGGGTATAGGTTGTGTTAGGGGAGGGGAGTTCACGGGGGATTAGGTGATGTTAGGGAGGCGGAGTTCACGTGGGTTATAGGTTTGTGTTTTAGGGGCGGGAAGTTCACGTGGGGGTATAGGTTGTGTTGGAGGGGAGAAGAGTTAGCGTGTGGGGCGTAATAGGTTGTGTTAGGGGGAGGTGAGATAACGTGCGTTAGGCGAACATTCAAACCGGTATGCACGCATATACGAAGGATAAGATTTAGCGGGCTGACGTTGCGGGTGAACAGACTGAACGATGAAGGATCACCTCTCTCTCCTACCGTATCTACGTTATCGTGTCCGAAATACAGCGTCACAGCGCTAATCTTCCATTCTCGTGGGATGCGCTGAGCGTATAATAGCTTTTCAATGTAAAAATTTTTCTCGGCCGGTGCTTCCTATAGCAATTGCCATTATTGAACTCGCTTGCTTTGACCGCGTCCGCGACTACACATGCACGTTTATTCCTCTGTCGCTCGAACTATCCAGACAGCAATTTCACGGCTAGGTTGTACGTAAACGGCCGAGTTAGATCAGCCGGAATGCGATTCAAGGGGAGCGATAGAACGATGACAATCTGTTTCGTTGAACCCGGTTGTATCCAGTAGCAGCATTTGTAAAACAGCAGCGGGATCAACTCAAGCTGAGATGGGAACCGGTAGCATAGACTCTACACACAGTAGCACCAGTGTCCCGTTTCTGAACCGTAATAAGTAGTTGTGATATCAATCTTGGTAAGAATGCTCACAATATTTTATGCTATTTCCTGACGCGCACCCCAGGAGTATATACGGAGGAGACTTGCATTAGATAATATTATATATCACGAAGCGTATAATGGACAAACGTATTTGTCATGGACGGCGAGGTATTGGACAGAGCTAAATGACAGGAGCGTAATTTGTCATTTATACCTCCTGATATATATTATATATATAGAGAGAGAGAGAGAGAGAGAGAGAGAGGAGAGAGAGAGAGAGAGAGAGAGAAGAGTAGCAGAGACAGAGGACAGAGAGAGAGAGAGAGAGAGAGAGAGAGAGAGAGAGAGAGAGAGAGAGACATAGGTATAGGCATAGACATAAACATATACAACGATATAGACATAGATATAAATACAGGTAGTGGTATAGGCATAGATATATAATTATATAGAATGATATATAAATACAGATAGTGGTATAATAGGTTTATTATTTATATGCACGGCGGGAGAAATAAAGTGCGTTGTGATGCGTTCGCAGAATTGGAGATACTCATGGAAGACCTTGGTATCGGAAACTATCACGATGAAGCCGGCGCCCATGACGATCATGCTGACCACGGCGACCATGACGATAGCAAGGACCACGATGGTCAGGACGATCATGCTGACCACAGCGACCATAACGATAACAAGCACCACGATGGCCATGACGAAGATGACCACGGCGCCCATGACGATGGCGCCCATGATGATGGCGCCCATGATGATGGCGCCCATGATGATGGCGCCCATGATGATGGTAACAATAAAGTTGGCGACCATGACGGTGGCGACCATGACGATGGCGCCGACCACAGCGATCATCTTCGTCGTCGACAAAAGCGCTCTCAGAAGCACGGCGTCGTCGTTGCCGACGCGCACGACCACGGCACTGTGCTGGAGCACGCGCAGGCGTCTGCCGAGGCGACGAAGGCTCACGAGACGGAGGATGAGGATGCGCGTAACCATGACAACGCCGGGTATCTGCAGCAGGGGCTTCTTCGTGCGGACGGCGATAAGTCGGATACGGTGAGTAGGACGCGGGTGCGCATGCGCGAGCGTCGGTCGGTCGTCGGTGTTTGTGGGTGAGCCGGGTGGCGGGGGGGGGGGCGCTGTCGACGGTGTGGCAGTGGTGCTGCTGTTGCTGTTGTTGTTATTATTGTTGTTGTTATTATTGTTTATATTGCTGCTATTGCTGCTACTGCTGCGGATGTTGTTGTTGTTGATACTATTGCTACTGCTGCTGTTGTTGCTGCTGCTACTAGTGCCGCTACTACTGCTACTGACGCTACTGCTGCTACTGCTACTACTACTGCTGCTACTGCTGCTACTGCTGCTGCTACTGCTACTACTGCTGATATCACAACTGCCGTTGCTACTGCTGCTGCTACTACTGCTGGCCTGCTGCTATCGCTGCTGCTGCGCAGGATGCCCTACTGTTCGGCTATTTACCTCGATCTCCACGCGTCCCGAGTGCGTGTGACCTCTCTAATGGGTGAACGCAGGCACACATTTCACTCACCACTCGGGAAGCTTAGGAGTTTTGTTCGTAGCTTAGCGCCTGAACTGTGAAAACATTCAGCACAACGTAAGCGATTGCAAACAGCAGCATTGGCATCGCCGGGAGCGGTGCGTAGAGTCGTTCTGGCAACATGGGGCTATGCTCCGTGAGCGAGGGAAAAATAGAGAGTAAGAGCGAGAGATAGTGCGCGAGAAACAGCAAGAGATAGCGCGCGAAGAGAGAGAGAGAGAGAGAGAGAGAGAGAGAGAGAGAGGGAGAGAGAGAGATAACGCGCAAGAAAGAAAGAAGAGAGAGAGAGAGACGCGACGAGAAGAAGAGGTAGTAGAGAGACGACGAGAGTAGTACCGAGAAGAAGAAGTAGGTAGTAGAGAGACGACG
>NW_014577098.1:182003-193611 GCF_000485595.1 Priapulus caudatus | reverse complement strand
GCACGCTATCTCGGTCTCTCTCTAAACCTCTCTTTCTTGCACGCTATCTCGGTCTCTCTCTAAACCTCTCTTTCTCGCGAGCTCTCTCTCTCTTTCTCTCTCTCGGCTGTGTCAACCGCCGACGTGAGTCAGATGTGGGTCAGCGTCACCTACCGGGCGTGCCGACTAACAATAAGTTTTATTTGAGGAGTGGCGCCGCTCGGTGGATATACTTAAGCGACGCCGTCAGCGATAACAATACTGGCAATAATACTAAAAATCTTTTTCATACGTGTTCATTAAAACAGTTAGCGGTTCAGCAGGGTGAACAATGAGATATATGTGCCGTTTATTATCATATGACCCCTATTGGGAGCTGGCGCAACGAACATTTGATGAGGTGCATGGCAAACGTCAACATTTATATATCCGGGGTGTATGAAATCAAACTGCTTATATGCTTGATTGCTATAAAATCACTGCTGGAGTGCTCCTGTCGTGGCAATGCTATGGACGGTCGGCCAAGGTGAACAAGATGATTGATTGTTATATAAGATGACAATTTGTCATGTTATATGGGGTTCTGGTTTAGGAACACCGATCGCACATGTAGGTCATTGTACACGCTCGTACATTCAAAACGAATTTCTCGGATCGTTTTCCAGCAATTACGCTCCACGGATATATATTTAAATAAAAATGTTTACATAAAGGCTAAAATTTGATATTTAACGTGCGCGCGTGTGTGTGTCTGCGTGTGTGTGTGTGTGTGTGTGTGTGTGTGTGTGTGTGTATGTATGTGTGTGTGTGTGTGCGCGTTTATGCGTGTGTGTGTGGGGGGGGCGGGTAGTTTGTGTGTGTGTGTGCGTGCGCGCGCGTGTGTGTGTGTGCGCGCGTGCATATGAGTGCGCGTGCGTGTGTGTATGTGTGTAAATAAAACACGTCACATTAGTTCCGTATTTGCTCTAACAAGCCAGTTAACCTTCTATATCAGAAATTAGACTAACAACGACATCCACACACGAGGTCGTACCTAGTTCATTCTGCTAGATTAATACGTTCAAATTGTATATGTATATAGGCGACACCGATACTGTCGCAATTATGTTAGATGCGCATACCCTGTACCATCGCTTCATGGGCACAAGCAACCATGCATGTGTGAATGCCTGCACTAGGTTACCATGGTGATAGCGATGCTCGATATAAATGTCTAGATAAGTTATTGATGATATATTTTGTACATAGTAGGTGGCGCTTAATAATCACTGTAACGTACCGGTAATAAATAAGTAAATAAATAAATTAACTAATAAATAAACAAATAAATAAATAAATTAATTAATTAATAATTTTCGCCTCTTGTTTGTCGTCTGCAGTGTTTCACGGCTGAGCAACTATGGGAGGTGTTCGATTACCCGAGTTCTTATAGACTTTCGGAGACAGACTTCATAGAAGCGTGCCCAGCACTTCTGCAACAGATCGTCAGCAAATCCTGCGAGAAAAAGACGGAAACAGAAAGCAACCAATACACTCCAACCAAACTCGAAGGTATCTAATATAATTATACACACACACACACGGTCGCACACAAACACACACACACACACACACACACACACACACACACACACGCATACGCACGCACGCACGCACGCACGCACACACACACACACACTATATAGTAGAAAAAGGGAACAAGAGAATAAAGAGAGTGAGAGAAAGAAAGAGAGTGAACGAGATAACGGGAGAGGAAATTGAGAGGGAGAGGAAGTGCGAGCGAGCGGGAAGGAGAGAGGAGCGTAGGGGGGAGAAGCTACACAATGCACCTAACAATGACACCATATCGAACAGGATAATTAGGCTGTTTAGGTGGATAAGTGTTCTTTACGTTGTCACCACCGGATACTTGCAACACGGTTATTACCCTATGACTGTTGTTACCAGGGGCAGCTGCCGTGCGAAATTACTACCAAAGTAACAATCGTGTTTAGGAAAATTGTTGACAACATGCGAGTAAAGGGATAGAGAGGAGCAGCAAGCAATAGGGAGAATGGGCAGGGTTGAGCGAGAGAGAAAACAAGCGAGTGAAAGAACGGGAGAGGCGAAGAGAGAGAGATAGAGGGGAGGGAGAGCGATAAAGTGGGAGGAGGTGATGTTTTCAGTCGATACATACGTCTTGTGATCACGACTGCGTAGTAGAGGCTGTAGTAGTTGCACCAAAATTTTCACCAATTAATAAAATCCATCTGTCAATGTTCCGATAACGTTGTTGCAAATTAGATAAGGAACTATTTCCGTAGTTGTCATGAACACATCGCGTCAGCGAGTTTATATGTATACACGCCTATCATATATTTATAACGTGTTACTATATATATATATATATGATGATATCTAAGTGTAATAAATTTAATCGCGTCAGTTTAAAAAGGTATCAAGTTCGCCGCAACCGTCAACTTGTGGTGCCGCGGTGCAGAGCAAATCATTTAATATTAACAGCCATACTATAAGCTAAAAAAACAAAACACGACACAAACAAACATGAGAGAAACGACAATGCTACCCTTTGAATTATCGCCGCAAGGCACAACAACAACAGCAACAAATTGTTCTTAATTTTTTTTGCCCAACTTCTTTTCCAGCGTATGGATACGGAGCTCTGGCGATCCTCGTGATCAGTCTCTTGTCGCTGATTGGTGCGATTACGATCCCCTTCATCAGTACTGTCTCCTACCATTACATCATGATGGGTTTCATTGCTCTGGCTATCGGCACCATGGCTGGGGACGCTCTGCTTCATCTAATACCACACGTGAGTAGAATTCTTTCTCGCGGCCGTGGCTCCATCGCGTGGCCGGCATAATGATCATGCTTGGACGAGATGGCTTTCCTTGACAACCAAAGGCTTGGCGTTCAAGCAGCATCGTTTGCCTTTTAATTTTGTATTATTGGTTTTTTTATTTACCCCGTTATTAACTAAATCCTAAATTCTCCCCAATAATAGTATTCGTCATAGCAGTGATGATAATGATAATAATAATAACGACAACAACAACAATAACAACAATAACGTGTGCGTCTTTTTGTTAGTCGTTAGGTGGACATGAACACAAGGAGACAGCACATGGCCACGAAGATGAGAATGTAGATGGCAGCACGGCGCTAAATATCGTTATAGAACCCATGATTCTGAAGCTGCTGGCGGTCTTGGGCGCCATCTACGGATTCTTCGTCTTTGAGACATTAATGGAATTGGCCAAGGATTCGGTGCAAGGCCTCGAAAAGGTATTACATTAACATTTGCGAATCGCCATTTTGTTATTGTTGTTATTGACCACTTATTGACGCGTGAACAATTTGTCACGGTTATGAACAGAAGTTAATTACGTATGTGTGGAATGTGTTGAAAATTATCGGGTGAATTTTACTGGACTATTAACATTAATGACGCTAATCGATATGATTTGGCGGGGAAATTAAAGTCAGGCGATTTTAAGCAGCATATCGTAGCGTTTCATGCGCGAGCGTAAGAAACCGAGAGGCAGCCAGTAACCGTAAAGGTCGGGACGTATCAGGTTGCAATTAACTATATAACGGGGACACACCAGCACAGCGTTATTAATATGCCCGCGTGACCGTAGCTGAGTTTTTCGCGCTTAGTTGCTTGGCAAGACGCCGGACCACGCGCACGCCGGCGAGGAGGTGGCACGGTCACAGTCAAAGTTCCCGACGGCAGAGGGCATTGAGCGCGAGGCTAGTCCCAGTTCGTAAGACAGCGGACACAGTGCAGTGCGGCGGACCCGTTATCCTGAAGGCAGTACAGCACGCGTCGACAGAGCAGCAACATACAATGGGTGTGTCGCGACAAATTGGTGAGGGGGGGCCAGGCTGGTTCACGAGTCACTGATCTGACTATATACAATATATGTATAGATATATATATATCTTACTAATATGTATATATATGTATATTATATATAGTATATTTATGTATATATATATATATATATTATGTGTGGTGTGTATATATATGTATTATTAATATATAATATAAATTAGTAGGCTAATATAGATCAGTGTTCATCAATCAATGGGTATTTATGTTTGCGTACTGCATCTGGTGGCCTAACTGCGGCTGGTGCATTAATTCGGCTTAGAAGACCAGCTAGAACTTGACTATATTCTCGGAATACTATTTTAGGTTATTTACACAAAGGTTATCACGGCGAAATACATCATATCTCATAATGATTATGAAATTGATGAAGTATTGCGCATAATAGTGAACGTTGATCATTCGGTATCTGGTATTATTTCGTGGGCCTTGAGGTTTAAACCTATATAGCTCTCAGGCTTTTCTCATATTCTTCTTAATTTAATATCGAATTAATTAAATAAATGCATACAAGTTACAATACGCAGCGAGCGTTTCGCATGGCAAATTAAATTTTAGCATTTAATAATCTTCATAATTATTTGCGTTTTGATATCGCATTTTGTTATCTGGATTTTCTGATGTTTTCATATCAATTCAATTTTGCAACGATATATAAACGAATGTCGCGTTAACAATGTTCCCGTCGCTGTCTAGAGGACGTCGAGCCTGGACTTGTGCGAGGATGGCAGCACTACACACTCGACAGGCGCGTTTGTCCACCGTCGCTTCGTACGCGCAACTAACGGCGTAGCCGGCACGATGGCAAACTAAATAGCCGTCAAAGTTAAAACAAGGCAACACGGGAACGAGCACGGACAGTTTTGCTCATGTAGCTATGCGTTTGACTGATGCGTTTTTAGTTTTTCTTTTGCATGTACTTGTGAGTGGGAGGAATTATTCTTTGGCAGTTAAGCTCGAAGTGAAAAAAGAGGCTAAAACTTTACGTTCGATGGCGATGGTATGCATTAGTGAGGACGTCATTCGACGGCGAATAAATAGTGAATTATATATTTAATGTATAATTATTGATATACGTATTATATGAATAAAGCATTTAAAAATTAAATGAACGCCAATAATATCATAATAATCGATAAATAACGCGATGTAAATAAGTAAGATAAATGTTTTCAATTTTAAAAAAAAGAAGACGTAATTTTATTTTTTTTCGCAGGTTTCAAACGGTGGCGGCTGATGATCTCATGTGGTGATTCATGCACAACGTCAGCGATGGTCTCGCTAATTTGGCGCTGCTTCGCCGAAGTAGCCGAAGGGCGGAATGATCTACGTCATAGCCGTGCTATGGGCCACGAAGCTTCGGGACGAACTAGGTACTAGAGCTTGTTGGCTGGCTAGGCTGCGATTATATGACGACGTAAGGCGATAGCGTTGCAAATCCCTGAAACTCAATATCTAGGACAGAAATTGACGGCCCGCGTCTTATGGCGTGCGTATCGTATGCGTGTGTGCGTGATAAAGCATGCGTGTGTGTGCGTGCGTAGCGCATGCGTGTGTGGTGGCGCGTGTGTGGTGCGCGTGTGTGTGCGTGCGTGGCATGTAGGTGGGGCGGGATTTTAACAATTGCATGCTGGAACATACTTGTACGTGTAAACAGCCTGAACCTCGACAAACTATTAACTTTAACCTAGAGCCTCACACTTGACCCTTAAGCCATTAGAGCAATGACATTGACCCTGAAGCCAGACTTGGCGCTAGAGACAATTATGCCTTTGAACAAGGTGAACTTTGTTCTCTCGAGGTGAGCTTCGCTCTCTTCTGTGCTGTCTCAGGGCCAGTGAAGCGGCGTCGCGCTGAAACCTTGCTTGCGCTGCTTGGCACTGGCTTCGCTTGGATTCTGAGTCGGCGTATCTGACGCGCTGAGCCGAGGTGCGACAGTGGATCTTCGCGGCGACGGCGGCTATGGTTTCTCTAACATATCTGCTTGTAGAGATGGTGAGGCCGACACTGCTGATACTGCTGTTGTTGCTGTGATTGGCTGCTGCTGGTTGTTGTTGTTGTTGTTCGTTGTTGTTGTTAGTTGTTGTTGTTGTTCGGCTGCTGTTATTATTATTATTATTATTATTATGTAAATATGAATCATTGCTTAATCCTTAGCATGTTATACATATAATTTATTCACACCAGCACACACACACAACACACGAAACAACACACCGACACACACTACACACAGTAACACACGACACACACGCCCCCAGCAGCACGCGGCACCAGTTCGGCTCGCACGGCACGCACGCACTAGCGCACACGCACAGGGACAGAACACTGCACACGCACAGCACACGGCGCACAGACAGGCACACGCCGACACACCACACACACAACACACAAAACACGCACAACATCAGCACGCACACACAAGCACCACACAACACAACACAGCCACACAAACGCACACAGCACCAGCACACACACACACATATATATATATATATATATACATCATGTGTATATCTCTAACATCTTCTGCTGTTTCTTTCTCAGATGCCGGAGCTAAAGAATTACAAGGCGGATAGCACCGCGCTGAAGTGTGATTGTAAGGCAGAATGTGCATGGGCTGACCGGCATGGGCGCCATGTTGGTTATCGCAGTGTTCGAAGAACACATACGCATCGGTGGCCCAAAATGAGTCGTGTGCGTGCGTGTGTGCGTGCATGTGAATGCGCGTGCACGTGTCGTGTGCGTGCGTGCGTATGCGTGTGCGTGCGTGCGTGCGTGTGATAGTGTTGCCTGCGTACGTGCGTGCGTGTGTTATTGTGCCTGTGAATGCGCGCTGGCACGTGATGCATGGGTATGCGCCGTCGCGTGTGCGGTGCGTGGTGGTGGGTGCCGCTAGGTAGCGTGCGTACGTGCGTGGCGTGTGTATGTGCCTGTGAATGCGCGTGCACGTGTGCGTGCGTATGCGCGTGCGTGCGCGTGCGTGTGAGGGTGTGATAGCGTTGCCTGCGTACGTGCGTGCGTGTGTACGTGCCTGTGAATGCGCGTGCGTGTGAGCGTACGTGAGTTCTTGCTCGCGCACGGGTGAGTGAACGAGAGTGAGAAAGAGAGAGAGAGAGAGAGACTGAGAGAGAGAGAGAAAGAGACAGAGGGGAGAGAGAGAGAGAGGAGAGAGAGAGGAGAGAGAGAACCGAGAGAGAGCAGAGAGAGAGAGAGAGAGAGATACAGAGAGAGAGCAGAGAGAGCGAGAGAGAGAGAGAGGAGAGAGAGAACAGAGAGAGAGAAAGAGAGAGAGAGAGAGAGAAGAGAAGACAGAAAGAGAGAGAGTGGGACGGGAGTACAACGCGGTGAGAACGAGAGATGCGCGATTTAGAGGCAAAAAGCCACAAGAGAAAGAGAGAAGAGAAAGCATTTGAAAAGAGAAGAAAAAGAAGAAGAAGAACCAATCCAGTACGGCCATCACTTGCTGTTGGTGTATTGTGATCTCGCTATGTATAATCTGGGTGAGACAATCACATTCTACTAAGATGGGCATATATATATATGGAATGTACATCGGTTAATACGCGTGCTGCTCATGTGTTGTTTTGGTGACGTTGCATTATCTTGATTTATCAGCCGCTATCGCGATCATGCGCATGGCGCTGTAACCTATAGCTATCAGGACATCGAGCTCATAGATGAGCCTCGGTGATATATATATATATATAATATAATTGTGTTTTTAAAAACCAATAGCACTGCCGATCAGAAACCCATTTACCCTTTTTAAAGCAATTGATAGTAGGCGCTGTGCAGATGCTTTGTTGATTATATTATTCAACATGAATTATGCGATTCTGACTTTGGATAATATAAACCACGATACCATAAGCAATATGCCACAGTCGTCCTCTATGCGATCCTTGGGGGGGGGAATTTTTTACGATTCATGCGATGTTCTTTGCAATTGCAGTTTGTCAACACGCTTGCACACAGACGCTCTCGTGCGGTGGTTTAATGCAACTTGGCGATAATGCTTTTACTATATAGCAGCAGCACCAGCGCGAGTCGCAATCCCGTATAATGTATAATGTATGTATAAATGCAGGAGTTTAATGAGACATTTGTCCTCTATGAAGCTCCTGGTATATATGTGTATGAATGCAGGCACGGCATTAATAATTATATGCTATGCAGTAAGTGTTGTAGATACGGCACACATGTAATAATGACATTCTGCTGGTGTATATAGCAGCATACAATACGCGAATATGTAAATAGTTTTGTATACGATTGTTATCATTAACTTATTACGTGAGATGGCAGATTTTGCTGTTATTTAGTAACGATTTTTTTTACAATTGAAACTATTAACTATTGATTAATTAAATGTACTCACGCACGTGATAAGATATTTGATGTAAATATAGGTGCTTGTAAAGCATCGGATATTTTCTGGATAAGCAGAGTTGTTTCTGGTTTGATTTAATACGGATTATAGCTGTTATCCTGCGTACAGACGTAGCGACATACGTACTAGACTCAAGCGATCAAAAAGAAATAATTTCAGCAAGCGCAGCATAGGTAAGAGTTTGCGGGTTAATTGATCACAGTGTGAACTTGTACGTCTGCAGTTCAGTCGTGCTATCTTTTGTTGTAGTCATGATGTGAAACAGCCGCAGTCTAACAAATACGCGGGTTTTGAAACAAACAAATACAGTTTCAACAGATGTGTAAAATTCGGGCAGTAGATCGCATATAGGTGCAGCACACACACACGACCCACACACATCACACACTCACAGCATCGCACACGACAACAGCACACACACACCACACCGCAGACACACACACAAATACACCACCACAGGCACACACACAGCAACCACACACACAAGCAGCGCACACCAACACACACCCGCGCCAACACACAGCACTGGCAGAACACAACACTACACAACACAACGACACAACACAGCACAGCTCACATATTATTAATATATATATATATATATATACATATATATTGTATTAAGCTTATATGTACATATATAGACAAACGTAGGGCTTATTATTTATATTTTTTAAGTAATTTTATTCAGGTCCTGGCAATATGTTACACAGAGAGCACAATAAACAAGTTTAAGTCGCGTCTACAAAGTTGTTTAGTAGACTCCAGCTGTTATTATAATGATCGCATTACGTACGGGTTCGTAACGGCTTCGTTCCGGTTTTCGTTCTTTTTTCGTTTCGCACTGTAATGCCGTGCTCATCGCTTGATTCAGTAGTAGCAGCCTGTAATCGATGAGGGAGGCGATACGCGCTAAACATATTTAAGGGCTATCTCCTCTCCCTCTCCGACCTCTCTCTCTTTCTTCATCTCTCTTCTCTCTCTCTCCTCCCCTTCCCATTCCGGCTTATGTATATAATATATATATATAATATAATATAGTAGTATATATATAAGATATATCAATTTTATTATTTTTTATAATATTCATCATAGGGCAAGTTTGCTAGCGAAGAATTTCAGGATTGCTTATTATTCTTCTTCTGCTACCTTCATTTCACGTTGCGGGCGCACTCACGGACACTGATAATGGAGAGTTCCTACTTCATGAATACGCTTTCGGGTAATCCAGCAAGGTATGCTACGCGACGGTGCGAACGCCAACGCAGACACGCGAGAGTGCGCACTAGAGGGCGCCTGCGGGCGACTGGAGAAGTGCATCGAGAGGTGGCGTGGGCGCTCGGGAGTGCACAGAGGGCGCATCGGCTGCGATGAATAGCTGTCGGCTGAGTAAGAAGAGATGTAACGAATCACGCATCGCCACTGGTTCAAGGGGTAACTGATATGCATACTGCAGCACTAGGCTTAGCCCAAGAAGCAGTGTGATGCGGAATGCAGCGAACGGGCACGCGCGATTTCGCGGGCGAAGTTCCGGCTCCGGCGGCTGAGGTGCAGCGGCGAGACGGAATTCGCTGGCTGGCGACATCCATCGATGCAGTCGGCGTATACGTAGAATGTAGGGAATAATAGGTTAGGTTGAGGTTTACACTCAGTAGGTAGATCGTTGATGCGACTGGCGGAAATCATAAATACGTATTTCGATTAGAGAGCTTCGATTGCGAAGTTGCGTTTCGCAACAGGTCACTAGATTTTATAAACGTTTCAGTTATTGCTGGATATCGTTCATCTATTAACATTTATATAGAATAAGATCAATCTAATAATGTACGCATATAAGAAACAATGCTGGATATGATGCTAACAACACTGCCCGCACGCAGCCATGCACAGACACATACACACGCACACACGAGCGGCAAAACAGGTTCACATATAACAGCACGACCCACACACACACAACATTGTACACACACGACACTCATCACATGGCATCAACAAACACTGCACATACAACACACGATACACACAACATCAACACGCACAACACACAGCACCACACACACCAACACACACCAGGAGCGAGCACCAGCACGCACACCACACGGCATACATCAGACAGTAGTCACATAGCATTATAGCGGGCATTGGCAGCGGCTCGCAGACACGCACGCACGCGCACACGGCGGTTACATAACACCATCACCAGCTCGTATAGTTCAGCCCCGCTATCACCACAACATACCTCAGGGCGCTCATCCTGGACACCAGGTACCTTCTCCTCCTCCTCTTCCTTCTCCTCTTCCTCCTTCTCGTCCTCCTCCTCTTCTTCCGCCTCATCCTCCTCTTCCTCCTCCTCCTTCTCCTCCTCTTCATCCTCCTCCTCCTCCTCCTCCGTTCGTCCTCCTCGTCCTCCTCCCCCTTCCTCATCCGCTCGTCCTCCTCCTCCTCCTCCTCCTCCTCCTCTTCCACCTTCTCCTCCTGCTCCTCCACTCTTCTTCCTCCTCCACGCGTCTGCCAGGCGTTGCCGCACTGTGACATCTCCCCGGCTCAGTCTGCACCTTATATACGCTCGCCGTTCCCAGTACACCTGCTCACTGGCTCTCTTTCCCGTAGAAGCATCTCGGGTCTTAGTTAGGAAGGCTGCTGCCTTGCGGGCAGACGCGATTGTTACACCGAATAACCCTCTCCGCCTCCAATTAGCACGCGAAATCGCCAACGTCGTGGTCGTAGCTGTTCTTGTTGTTGTTTGCGTGGCTAATTATGGAGCGTCTGCCGGGCGGAGAGCGTGCGAGTGGTGTCCGCCCGGAGCCCGGTCCGTCGCGCGCTGTCACGATAAACGATCACCGCCGTGTGTAGCCGCAAGACATCTTCTCATTATACCGACCTAAACGCACCTTCGGCAATATTCGTACATCTTCGCCCAATTATCTCTCGTTATATATATTATAATCGTCTCTTCGCCCGGCATTCGCATGGCTCTGCGCCTCCGGGCGCGCACGCGCATGAGCTGCGCGCGTGTCGACGCATGCGCGCGACGCTTCGCGCGTGTTACCCCCGGCGACTTGACGCGCGCGTCGGCGCCATTGTTGTCACGTGTCACGTGATTGTCACGTGCCGCGGTGAGTAAGAAGATCAGGCAATGGAAGCCCGCCTATCAACGTTACGTAGATGAATGTTGTATCATGTATATGTATATACATGGTGTATATATGCAATGCATATACGTATATATAGATCTGTTTAGTATAGACTGACGTGCAATGGTTCGCGCGCCTTTATCAACTTCGAGAGTGTATCGGTAGCATACACTCTCTCGCGCGCGGGTCCGTGCGTGCGTG
>NW_014577098.1:162862-180362 GCF_000485595.1 Priapulus caudatus | reverse complement strand
TAATACGTTCAAATTGTATATGTATATAGGCGACACCGATACTGTCGCAATTATGTTAGATGCGCATACCCTGTACCATCGCTTCATGGGCACAAGCAACCATGCATGTGTGAATGCCTGCACTAGGTTACCATGGTGATAGCGATGCTCGATATAAATGGCTAGATAAGTTAATTATTGATGATATATTTTGTACATAGTAGGTGGCGCTTAATAATCACTGTAACGTACCGGTAATAAATAAGTAAATAAATAAATTAACTAATAAATAAACAAATAAATAAATAAATTAATTAATTAATAATTTTCGCCTCTTGTTTGTCGTCTGCAGTGTTTCACGGCTGAGCAACTATGGGAGGTGTTCGATTACCCGAGTTCTTATAGACTTTCGGAGACAGACTTCATAGAAGCGTGCCCAGCTCTTCTGCAACAGATCGTCAGCAAATCCTGCGAGAAAAAGACGGAAACAGAAAGCAACCAATACACTCCAACCAAACTCGAAGGTATCTAATATAATTATACACACACACACACGGTCGCACACAAACACGCACGCACACACATACACACACACACACACACACACACACACACACACACACACACACACACACACACACACACATACACGCACGCACGCACGCACGCACACACACAGACACACACACACACTATATATATATATAGTAAGAAGTAGAAAAAGGGAACAAGAGAATAAAGAGAGTGAGAGAAAGAAAGAGAGCGAACGAGATAACGGGAGAGGGAAGGGAGAGGGAGAGGAAGTGCGAGCGAGCGGGAAGGAGAGAGGAGCGTGGGGGGCGGGAGAAGCTACACAATGCACCTGACATGCATATCGCCAGGATTAGATAATAGGGATAATAGGGATAATAGGGATAATAGAGATAATAGGGATAATAGGGATAATAGGGATAATAGGGATAATAGGGATAATAGTCCCTATAATCTACTCCTGATATTGCACAGGTTAATTAGGTTGTTTAGGTGGATAAGTGTTCTTTATGTTGTCACCACCGGATACTTGCAACACGGTTATTACCCTATGACTGTTGTTACCAGAGGCAGCTGCCGTGCGAAATTACTACCAAAGTAACAATCGTGGTTAGGAAAATTGTTGACAACATGCGAGTAAAGGGATAGAGAGGAGCAGCAAGCAATAGGGAGAATTGGCATGGTTGAGCGAGAGAGAAAACAAGCGAGTGAAAGAACGGGAGAGGCGAAGAGAGAGAGATAGAGGGGAGGGAGAGTGATAAAGTGGGAGGAGGTGATGTTTTCAGTCGATACATACGTCTTTTGATCACGACTGCGTAGTAGAGGTTGTAGTAGTTGCACCAAAATTTTCACCAATTAATAAAATCTATCTGTCAATGTTCCGATAACGTTGTTGCAAATTAGATAAGGAACTATTTCCGTAGTTGTCATGAACACATCGCGTCAGCGAGTTTATATGTATACACGCCTATCATATATTTATAACGTGTTACTATATATATATATATATGATGATATCTAAGTGTAATAAATTTAATCGCGTCAGTTTAAAAAGGTATCAAGTTCGCCGCAACCGTCAACTTGTGGTGCCGCGGTGCAGAGCAAATCATTTAATATTAACAGCCATACTATAAGCTAAAAAAAAAACACGACACAAACAAACACGAGAGAAACGACAATGCTACCCTTTGAATTGTCGCCGCAAGGCACAACAACAACAACAACAAATTGTTCTTGATTTTTTTGGCCAACTTCTTTTCCAGCGTATGGATACGGAGCTCTAGCGATCCTCGTGATCAGTCTCTTGTCGCTGATTGGTGCGATTACGATCCCCTTCATCAGTACTGTCTCCTACCATTACATCATGATGGGTTTCATTGCTCTGGCTATCGGCACCATGGTTGGGGACGCTCTGCTTCATCTAATACCACATGTGAGTAGAATTCTTTCTCGCGACCGTAGCTTCATCGCGTGGCCGGCATAATGATCATGCTTAGACGAGATGGCTTTTCTTGACAACCAAAGGCTTGGCGTTCAAGCAGCATCGTTTGCCTTTTAATTTTGTATTATTTTTTATTTTATTTACCCCGTTATTAACTAAATCGTAAATTGTCCCCAATAACAGTATTCGTCATAGCAGTGATGATGATGATAATAATAATAACGACAACAACAACAATAACAACAATAACACACATTAATGTGTGCATCTTTTTGTTAGTCGTTAGGTGGGCATGAACACAAGGAGACAGCACATGGCCACGAAGATGAGAATGTAGATGGCAGCACGGCGCTAAATATCGTTATAGAACCCATGATTCTGAAGCTGCTGGCGGTCTTGGGCGCCATCTACGGATTCTTCGTCTTTGAGACATTAGTGGAATTAGCCAAGGATTCGGTGCAAGGCCCCGAAACGGTATTACATTAACATTTGCGAATCGCCATTTTGTTATTGTTTTTATTGACGCGTGAACAATTTGACACGGTCATGAAGTTAATACGTATGTGTGGAATGTGTTGAAAATCTATCCGGGTCAATTACTGGGACTATTAACATTTGACCTAAATCGATATGATTTCCGGGGAAATTAAAGCAGGCGATTTTAACAGCATATTCCGTACGTTTTCACCACGTAAAAACGACGAGGCACCAGTCCAACCCGTAAGGGTCGGAACGTATCAGGTTGCAATTAACTATATAACGGGGACATATCTGGGCCTACTCTTAATGCTTTATCAAGCCTAGTGTCTATCAAGCACACCATAGCGTATGTTGATTGCACTCGTGCCGCAATAACGCTCCACTAGGCGCTCCACTACGCTCCACTAGCGTGGCTATATGCCCGGCAGCCGGCATATATCTGACGGCTGCCGGGCATATAGCCACAGCGTTGCCCGCGTGACCCCGTAGCTGAGTTTTCGCGCTTGTTGCTTGACAACAGGACGCCGACCACGCGCCCGGCGGCGGAGGTGGACACGGTCACAGTCACGTTCCCGACCACGAGGCATTGACGCGAGGCAGTCCGTTCCGTAAGAGCACGGGACACAGTCACGTGCCGGACCCCGTTATCCTGAAGCAGTACACGCGTCGACAGAGCAGCAACATACAATCGTCGGTGTCGCGACAAAATCTGGTGAGCACCAAGGCTGTTCACAGTCACTGATCTTTATATACCAACTATATGTATAGATATATATGTATATATATATATGTATATATATGTATATATATATATATATATATATGTGTGTGTGTATATATATGTATATATATATATATATATTAGTATATAGATCAGTGTTCACAATCAATGGGTATTTTATGCTCTTGTCGCCTACTGCCATCTGGTGGCCACTAAACTCGCTGGTGCATTAATTCGGCTTAGCAAAGACAGCTAGACTTGAACTATAGTTCTCGAAACTATTTTAGGTTATTTACACAAAGGTTATCACGCGAAATACATTCATACTCTCATACTATTATGAAATCTGATGAAGTTATTCCATAATAGTGAACGTTGATCATTCGTATCTGGTATTATTTCGTGGGGCCTTGAGGTTTAAAACCTATAGCTCTCAGCTTTTCTCATATTCTTCTTAATTTAAATCGAATTAATTAAATAAATGCATACAAGTTACAATAGCGCACGAGCGTTCCATGGCAAATATTAATTTTTAACATTTAATAATCTTCTAATTATTTGCGTTTTGATATCGCATTTTGTTATCTGAATTTATCTGATCGTTTTCATATCAATTTCATTTTGCACCGCAATTTAATAACGCCAGATGTCGCCGTTAACAATGTCTCCCGCTGTCTACAGACGTCGAGCCTGGACTTGTCGCGAGGTGGCAGCACAACCACACTCGACAGTGCGTTGTCCACTGTCCTTCCCTACGGCGCAACTAACGGCGTAGCCCACGATGCAAACGCTAATACCTCAAAGCTTAAAACAAGCAACACACGGGAACGAGCACGCAGTTTCTGCTCATGTAAGTCATGCGTTTCTGTGCGTCATTCTTTTTTCTTCTCTGTACTTGTGGGTGGGAGGAATATTCTTTGGCACGTTAAGCCTCGAAGTGAAAAAAAGAGGCAAAACTTTACGTTCGCTGGCGATGGTTGCCATTACGTGAGGACGTCATTCGACGCGATAATAGTGCAATTATATAGTTATGTATATTATTATATCACGTAATTATAATAATAAACATTAAAAATAAATGAACGCCAAATAAATATCATAATAATCGAATAAATAAACGCGATGTAATAATAAGATAAATGTTTTCAAATTTAAAAAAAAGACGTAATTTTATTTTTTTCGCAGCTTTCAACACGGTGGCGCTGATGATACTCATGGGTGATATCATGCACAACGTCAGCGATGGTCTCGCTATTGGCGCTGCATTCGCCGGAAGTACCGAAGGCGGCATGTCTACGTCCATAGCCGTGCTATGCCACGAACTTCCGCACGAACTAGGTACTAGAGCTTGTTGCTGCTAGGCTGCGAATTATAGACGAGCGTAAGGCCATAGCGTTCCAAATCCCTGAAACTCATATCTAGACATGAAATGGACGCCCGCGTCTATGCGTGCGTACGTATGCGTGTGTGCGTGATAAGCATGCGTGTGTGTGCGTGCGTACGCATGCGTGTGTGCGTGCGCGTGTGTGCGTGCGCGTGTGTGTGCGTGCGTGCATGTGTGCGCGGCATTTTACAATTGCATGCTGGAACATCTTGTACGTGTAAACCCCCCTGAACCTCGACAACATTAAACTTTAAATCTAGAGCCTCCACACTTGACCCTTAACCATTGAGCAATGACATTGACCCTGAATCAGACTTGGCGCTAGACCATTATCCTTTGACCCGTGACCCTTTGTTCTCCGCAGGTGACTTCGCTCTCTTCCTGTCGCTGGGTCTCACCGTGAAGCAGGCCCTCGGCCTGAACCTGCTCGCTGCTCTCACTGGCTTCGCTGGATTCTTCGTCGGCGTATCTGTCGGCGCTGACGCCGACGTGCGACAGTGGATCTTCGCGGCGACGGCCGGCATGTTTCTCTACATATCTCTTGTCGAGATGGTGAGCCGACACTGCTGATACTGCTGTTGTTGCTGTTGTTGCTGCTGCTGTTGTTGTTGTTGTTGTTGTTGTTGTTGTTGTTGTTGTTGCTGCTGTTATTATTATTATTATTATTATTATGTAAATATGAATTCATTGCTATCCTTACATGTTATACATATAATTTAATTACACACACACACACACACACACACACACACACACACACACACACACACACACACATCACACACATACACACACACAACACGCGACCACGCCACGGCACGCACGCACGTTCGCTCGCATCGGCACGCACGCACACGGACACGCAACGACAAGCAGGAAGGCACTCGACACGCACCCACGCACCACGCTCACGCCACGATGCGCACACGCACACTGCACACACAGCACACACACACACACACACGCACATACAGCACCACACAACACACACACCACAACAGCACACACACCACACACGACACACAGCACACACACACACTACAGCACACATATATATATGATTCATACATCTGCCTGTATATCTCTAACAATTGGCTGGCATCGCCGGATGTTTTCTTTCTCAGATTTGCCGGAAGGCGATGAAGATTGCATACAAAGCGCGGAGTGGCCAGCACGCCCGCTGCGTTGCAGCCCGCAGCGCTGAGTTTGACGAGAGTGTGACTTGTACAGTAATGTCGGCAGCCCCCATGCTGGTACCGGCATGGGGCGCATGCTGGTTGGGTTATCGCAGTGTTCGAAGAACACATACGCATCGGTGGCCCAAAATGAGTCCGGAACATTGGCGTGCGATGTGTGCGTGCATGTGAATGCGCGTGCACGTGTTCGTTGTGCGTGCGTGCGTATGCGTGTGCGGTTCTGCGTGCGTGGCGTGGATAGACGATTCGCCTGACGTACCATCGCTTATTTCTAGGGGTCTCAACCCCGTGGCGTAGTGTATAGTGCCCTCCGCTGAATTGCGCGAGTGCAGCACGATCTGGGGCCGTGGGGTTGATGCGCGTGCTGTGTGCCTGCGTGCTGTGCCGTGGCTGTGCGTACGTACGTGCGTACGTGCATCGCCCTGGAGAACCGCGGAGTCTCCTCATGCTCGGTGACGTGTGTATTGTTGACCTAGTGACTCATCAGCACGCGTGTGCAGTTGCTGCGTGCGTCACATATGCGGGTAGCTCGACCTCCCCCAGCGTGCGTGGCGCCAGTTGCGTCCGCGGTGTGAGGCTGTGATCAGCGGTTGTCCTGCGTCCGGACGTGTCGTTGTTGTACGTGTCCCGGGGCTCCGCGATCGGTAGCTAGTGAGCGGCGTACGTGAAGTTTGTCTTGCTCGCGCACGGTTCAGCCGGCCGCCTCCATCCGTGACTTGAACGAGACGTGAGGAAAGAGAAGAGAGGACGGGCGAGGAGGGGGCGTCGGTGCAGAGAAGAGACGGAGGAGAACGGAGGAGAGAGGCACAGATTCGGATAGGGAGAGAAATGAGACAGTTCATCATGCAACCGAGACCCGAAGAGCACCTTAAGGCCCTCAAACGACAGAGAAGAGTTTGAGAGAAAGAGGGACAGCAGTTAGGGGAGAGCGACGTGGCGAGAGAGACGATAGGGAGACAGCGAAGCGAGGAGGACGAGCTAGAGAGATGACAGAGCAGTACGAGGAGAGAG
The DNA here is from genome assembly GCF_000485595.1 of Priapulus caudatus. Taxonomy (NCBI): domain Eukaryota; kingdom Metazoa; phylum Priapulida; class Priapulimorpha; order Priapulimorphida; family Priapulidae; genus Priapulus; species Priapulus caudatus. Next base: position 173,619 of record NW_014577098.1, on the reverse strand, counting down.
AGAGAGAGATTACAGGAGAGAGCAGAAGGCAGAGATGGAGTAGAGAGAGGAGAGAGAGAACAGAGACAGACGAGGAGAAGAGATGAGAGAGAGACCGGAGAGACGAAAAGAACAGAATAGAGAGAGACGTGGGACGGGAAGTACAACCGGTGAGAACGAGAGGATGCGCGATTTAAGAAAGCAAAAAACGCCACACAGAGAAAGAGAGAACAGAGAAAGACATTTGAAAAGAAGAAGAAAAAGAAGAAGAAGAACCAATCCCAGTACGCCATCACTGCTGTTGGTATTGCGATCTCCTATGTTATAATCTGCGCGGGAGACAATCACACCTTTAATAAGATGCATATATATTATGGAATGTACATCGGTTAATACGCGTGCTGCTCATGTGTTGTTAATTGCAGTGACGTTGCATTATCTTGATTTATGCAAGCCGCTAGGGCGCGGAATCATTGCGCTATGCGCTGTAAACGCGTATAACGACTATCAGCGCCACTCGACCGAGACATTAATTAGCCTCGGTGATATATATATCATATATACTATATATATATAATCTAATTGGTTTTTTAACAAACAATGTCGCGCACTTGCGATCAGAAACCATTAACCCTTTGTAAAGGCAATTGACTTAGTAGCGCCTGTGCAGCTGCTTGATTGATTATATTACCCTCCCTCACACATGAAATAATGTTCCGAACAATTGTGCGTATTTTCTTGTCGTCCTCTCACTAATAACCACCCACCACCCCCGTACCATCAGTCCAATATTGCCACAGTGCCGTCCTCTATGGCGGATCCTTGGCGCGGGGAAAGGGAGATTTTTAATACGATTACATGCGGTATTGATTCTTTTGGCAATTTGCAGTGTTGTCAACACGGGCTTGCACCACAGACGGCCTCTCGTGCGGTGGTTTAATGCCGCAAGGCTTATGGCGATAATTGCCTCTTTACTATATAGCAGCAGCACCAGCGCGAGTCGCAATCCCGTATAATGTATAATGTATCCGTATAATCAGGAGTTAATGAGACATTTTCCTCATGAACTCCTGGTATAATGTGTATAATGCAGCACGCATTAATAATTATATCTATGCAGTAATCGTTGTAGATCACGGCACACATGTATATGACATTCTGCTGGTGTATATAGCAGCATACAATACGCGAATATGTAAATAGTTTTGTATACGATTGTTATTGCATTAACTTATTACGTGGAGATGGCAAGATTTTGCTTGATATTTTAGTAACGATTTTTTTTACAATTGAAACTATTAACTATTGATTAATTAAATGTACTCACGCACGTGATAAGATATTTTGATGTAAATATTATGGTGCTGTTGTATAAGCATCGGATATTTTCTGCTGTTAGCAGAGTTGTTCTCTGCGTTGAGTTTAATACGAAATAATAGCTGTTATCCTGCGTACAGACGTAGCGACATACGTACTAGATCACACGATAACACAAAGCAATAATTTCACAACGCACATAGTGAGGTTTGCGGGTTAATTGATCACAGTGTGAACTTGTACGTCTGCAGTTCAGTCGTGCTATCCTTTTGTTGTAAGTCCTGATGTGAAAACATGCCGCCAGCTCCTCAACAAATACTCGCGGTGTTCTTAAAAAACAAATACAGTTTCAAAGATGTGCTAAATTCTGCGGTAGATGCATATAGTGTTGCCACAAATCACACACACCACACAACAGCACACACAACACACACACACACACACACACACACACACACACACACCACATCACACACACAGCACACCATACACTACACACACACACACACACACCACACACACAACCACACACACACACACAACACACACACAGCACACACTACACACACACACACACACCACACACCACACACACACACACAACACACACATATATATAATATTAATATATTAATATTTTATATACCTAATATATATTAGTATAGCTATATATCTACCACTCCAGTATAGACAAGCGTAGGGGCTATTTTTTATTTTTTATAGGTAAATTTGATTCATGTGCTCCTTGACATTGCTTACACAAAAAGCACGCAATACAACACGTTAGTACTCTACCGACAGTTGTTGGAGATACCAGCTGTTATCCCTATACATGACGCATACGGGTTCACTGGTAACTATACTCGTTCACTATTTCGTTCTTTTTTCGTTTCCGCGACTGTATAATCCCGTGTCTTCATTCCTTATCAGTAGTTTCAGCAGCCTTAATCGATGACAGGGAGCCGCATACGCAGGTAACATATCTGAAGGCTTCTCTTCTCCCCTCTCCCCACCTCTCTACTTCTCTCTCTCCTCTCTCTCTCTCTCTCCCTTTCCATCTGCCCTTTGCTAGATATATGTAATATACTATAAATATATATATATATATATGGAGTATATTATATCTTATATTTATTTATATACTTACAATCATAGCGAGTGTCTGCTACGAACACGGCTTTCACGATTCTGTATTAATTTCATTTCTTGCTGACTTCATTTCACTTCGCGCCACTCACGGACACTGACTAGAGCCTTCCCGTAACTCATGAAACCTTTTCGGCGTACAATCCACAAGCTATAGTACGCGACGTGTCGACACGCAACGCAGACAACCGAGAGTGACCACTAGAGGCGCCTCGCGTCGGATGCATCGAGTAGTGCCACGAGAGGCGGTGCCTGTCGGTCGGGACGACTCGTGGGAGTGCCACTAGATGGGCATCGGCGCTGCGATGAAAACGCTGTCCTTGAGAAGACACGAGCTGTAACGCGGAATCACGCATCCCACTGTTCAAGGGGGGAATCTGATATCACAATTTTACCTTCAGCACTTGCTATCCAACCCCAGGCAATCTCAGTGGTGGGTGTCATGCGGGAATTGCAGCGAACGGGGCACCCGGATTTCCCGGCGTCATCTAGTCACGCTCTCTCCCGCTCGCTCGACGGTGCAGGCGAGGACCGCGAATTCGCTGGCTGACGCGACATTCCACCCGAATGCCGTCCGCTATTATACGTATGACTGTAGGGAAATACAAGGTCAGAGTTGAGGCTTACACTCATAGTAGGGGAGATCGTTGGGAATGCGACTGCGGAATTCAGTAAATACGTATTTCGACTCTACGAGAGCTCCGATTGTCCGATAAAGCTTACGTTTCGAAACAAGCCACTATTTTATAAACGTCAAGTTATTGCTGGATATTCCGTTCATCTATATACACAATATATAGAATACAGACAAGTTAATACATGTGTACGCATATAATCGAAACAATGCTGGTTATGATGCTACCATACACATGCACGTCTCCCGTCCGTCACTTGCATCAACCACATACACACGCACACACACGCGCCATACATACACACACACACCAAACACACACACACACACCACACACACACACACACACACACACACCACACGCATACACACACATACACACAAACACACACACCCACCACACACACACACACATCACAACACACACAACACACACACCACACACCACACACACACACACACGAATACTACACCACAGGTAGGTCCACATACATTATACGCGCATGCACCGCTCGCGACGCACACGCACGCACACGCACACGGCGGCGTTACATAACACCAATCACCAGCATCGGTGGTATAGTTCAGCCCCGCTATCACCAGTCACATACCTCAGGGCGCTCATCCCATGGACACCAGGTACCTTATCCCTCCCTCCTCCTCCTTCTCTCTTCGGTCCTTCTCGCTCCTGCCTCCTCCTCTTCCGCTATTCCTCTCTTCCTCCTTCCTGTCCCTCCCCTCCCACTCCTACATTCTCTCATTCTCCTCCTTACCGTTCGTCCTCTCTCGCTCTCCTCCCCTTCCTCATCCGCTTTCCTCTCCTCCGTCCCTCCTCCTGACCTCATCTCCCCTTTCCTCCACCTCTTCTCTCCCTTGCTCCTTCGCTCTTCTTCTCTCCGGTCTGTCACTGGCCGGCACTGTAATTCCCCGTCCAGTCCGACCTATATAGCGCTCGCGTCCTCAGTACGCCCTGACTCACCTGCTACTCTTTTCCGTCGAAGGGCAATCTCGACGAGTTCTTAGTTAGGGAAGGGCTGGCTGGGCCTTGCGGGCGAGACGCAGTTGTTAACAGCCGAATTAACCCTTCCTCCTACGAATTTAGCACTGCGAAAATCGCCCAACGTCCGTGGGTCGCTTAGCTTGTTGTTGTTGTTGTTTGCGTCGTGCTACACTTATGGCAGCGTCCTGTCGGGGCGGAGATGGCGTGCGCGAGTGGTGTCCGCCCGGAGCCCCAGCGTCCGTTGTCCGCGCGCTGTCACGATACAACAGACACCGCCCGTGTACTGTAGGCGCCCAAGACATCTTTCTACATATATAACCGACCTTAATCGCACCTTCGGCAATATTTTCGTACATCTTTTCGCCCAATTATCTCTCGGTTATATATGTTATAATCGTCTCTATCGCCACGGCATTCGCATGACCTTCATGCGCCTCGGGCGCGCACGCGCATGAAGCTGGTGCGCGCGTGTCGACGCTCTATGTCCGACGCTTCGCGGCGATGGTTACCCCCGGGCGGACTTGACGCTGCGCTCGGCCGCTCATTGGTCACGTTGTAACGTGAGCAAGTGCGCCGACGTGAGTATAAGGAAGATCAGGCATGACGAAGCCCGACCTATCAACGTTACGTAGAGAAAGTGTTGTATCATGTATATTGTATATACATGCGGTGTTATAGGCCTAAGCACTATATATTAGCATTCTGTTGTATAGGACTAGACGCTGCAATGCGTCGCCGCGCATTTATAACTCGGAGTCCTGTAGCGGTAGCATTACAGACACGCTCAACACACGCACACGACACACACCACACCAGACACACACAGAATCAGCACACACACACACACACACTACACACTACACACACACACTTCATGGCGGTGATAGTGGTGTGTGTTGTGTAGGTGGGTGTGTGAACGTGTGTGTGTGTGTTGTTGTGTGCGCCCTCCGCGCGGCTGATTGTGATGGTTGTGTGTGTTGCGCGCTGCGACGTGCGGTGTGGGTGTGTGTCTCGCTGCCGTGTGCGCGTCGTGGTGCGGCCCCATGCTGTTCCCGACTGTGGTGCGCGCGTGCGTGCGGTATCCGCGGCTACCTGCCCACACGTCGTTGCGTGCGATGCGTTGCGCGCTGCGTGCGTGCGTGTATGGCTTGTTGTGTGTGTGTGCTGTGTGTGTGTGTGCTGTGTGTGTGTGTGTTGACTGCCCGCTCGCTCGCCGCTCGCTGCTGTTGTGGAGTGGGTGTGTTGTGTGGTGATGTGCCGCCTGTGTGTGTGTGGTATCGCGGCAATTATCGTACCGCGAAGAAGGAGTTACGCGCGCGTGTATACGAACGCAAATGAACGTGTGAAGATTTTCACGTTTATTATGTTCACATTAAACCAAACCTCGACACGAAAGACGCGGCGGTTGGAACGACAAGTCACACAAGGCGTGCGCGTGTGAGGCATGATCGACTACAGCTTTCACAAGAGCATGAATTATCACGGCTCTAAAACATCTATTTCTCATGCACGATTACATATTTTCACTATCATTTCACAACTAGTCATGTACACTTTCGCGTTAACATTCGTTGCTTGCATAATTTTACTAGCATTCGCAACTGATGACGTGCACTTTTCCATCACATTCACGAATTACATAATGTCACTAATGTTTTTGTCGACGGACTTGATTTATTGATTATTGATTATTGATTAAACTATTTTGTTCACTTTTGCTTCTCGATGGTCATCGGCGGTTGAGTGTATTTTCACGTTATTCATATTCTTCAACAACTACAACAACAAAACAAGCAAACAAACGACAGCGAAAACAACAGCTATTCTGACTTACCATGCAGCGCGCTACTAGCTGAAGTTACTGCTTGCTGCTGCTGCGCTGCTGCTGCTGCTGCTGAACGTTGCTCTTGCTCGACTGCTGCTTACTCTTGCTGCCTGACTGCCTGTGCTTCCTTTACTACTCATCTATCTACTACTACTACTACTACCTACTACTACTACTACTACTACCTAACTACTGACTACTACTACTAGCTAAGTTACTACTACTGACCTACTACCTAAAACTACTATGCTACTAACTACATCCATTACTACTACTACTGACTTACTACCTACTACTACATACTATACTACTACTACTGCTCCTACTAATAACACTCTACTACTACTACTACTTGACTACTCAACTACTATACTACTACTACTAATTCTACTAATGCTGATTTACTACTACTTACTACTTTTACTACTACTACTACTCCACTACTCATACTAACTACTACTACCTCCTCTCACTCCTACTTACTACTACTTATACTTTACTAATGCTATATACTACTACCATTACTAACCTACATACTACTTACTTACAACTAACGATTAATTACTAACTAATACTACTACTTATATTACTACTACTTTACTATCGCTGCTGCTACGGCTGCCAACTACGTACTACTATAACCGTACCACGTTAGTGCTGTGAACACAATCTCCACAGCACTAGTTTAGTTTTAGTTTGGCGTGTAATCAGAATTAATCATAATAATTTCCAGTGTGAGTATAGCAACCGATCAAACACACACACGCCCCCCGCCCCCACTGCACACACTACCTACACAAACCACCACAAACCACGACGCACGACACGCACAACCGCCACACGCACACGCACAGCGCCACACGCACACGCATACACGCACACGCACACGCTGCACGGGCGCCACGCGCACGCACCACGCACACGCACACACACACGCACAACACCACACACCACACACAAACACACACACACATATATATATATATGTGTGTGTGTGTGGAGGTGGGGTCTTTGATATCTATATGCGCCTAATGACTAGTTTTGATCAATAATATTTGAGTCATTTTCTTCTATTTAACACATTATTACTAGTTGTTATTTCATGATGCCACTCGGCCCGTCAACTTTTCCCTTCGCACGCATAAAAACCGCAAGCTAAGAGATATAACCATCTACTATATAGTTGCCATTTGCGTAGATCTACCTGCTTCTGACCTCGAAGAGAAAATCAATCGTGTCTCGATTCTGATCCATGGACAATGTCTGAGTACGTACGCGTGCAAACGTGATGTGCACAAATCACGAATAATGCTCAAATATCATATTGAATGAGCTCATAGCAGACTATCGCAATATAGTGGATCATTAAACGAATAAATGCTAATAAAGAGAGTGGGTGGGCTTGAAAGAGTAATTGCGTGCTGCAGGCACACACCCGCACGCACGCGCGCGCGCGCGCACGCACGCACGCGCGCCAACCACGCGTTGCCGCAGCGGCACCTGCCTCGGGTGATGTCTTATTGTATGCACGACGTTACTTGAATTATAATAACGCGCAATTAACCTGTGTGCATGCGGTGCTTGTGTGTTATCGTGGATCCAATTAGTCGCTAGTTGTCGTATACTTTTGAGTTCTCTCTCTATCTCCCTCTCTTTCTGACTCTCTCCCTCTCTCTCTCTCTCTCTCTCTCTCTCTCTTTCTCTCTCTCCCTCTCTCTCTCTCTCTCTCTTTCCATCTCGGTACAGAGGCATAGCCCAGGGCAATCGCTATATACCTGCGCTCGTGACGGCTGTACAGTATTAGGTCTAATTAGCAATAATAACAAACAGTTTACCTCAGGTATCTATATGCACACGCGATATCGTGGGAGGGCTATGCGTAAAACATTGAGAATGACGAGGAATGACTCATATTAAAATCTTGTAGATTACACAGACACACAGTGTTCGGTGAGAAGAAGCTATGTCGCTATCACTATAGAAACGAGAATTTAATTTTCTGTTCAGGTATACGCGATAAACATGGATACATCGTGTACGCACGTGTTATCAGGAGGTTAATAATGACTCTGTTATGTAATTAGTCCAGGAGTTTAATCCAATATTGATAGACTCCTGATTACTCATAGCAGCTTAGAGAACACGTAACAGCACGGGAGGGGGTCATTTAACAGCAATATTAGCCCTGTACATGGTCGCTTTAGGGTCGCTTACTGGTAAGTCATGAATGGTGGCGAGACAGGTGTGAACATGTTGGCTAAGCTTCATCTCAATCGCGCTATACATACGCACACTGATATATATACTCGCGAACGTTATATGCACGCTCCCAATTTCCGTTAGATGTTTCACTAGCACTCAGTCGCGCATAAAATATAGCTTCGAATGCTATATTAACTTTAGCTTGATTTGGATAAGAATTCTGTCACCACAGATATCACATAATACGATAATTATAGATATATAATACATTTTTATACATATATTATGATTATGATTATAATTATACACGATCGTCAAGGCCCATCTAGTATTACGTGATATCTATAACTGACACAGATTGACCGCTTTGCGTGGAAGGTGGCGCCATCGATGTCACTGCGGTCTCCATTTGTAACTAGTTTATGGACATACAGAGCGGATGTTCGCCTTTCGAATAAAGCGAAGGAAGTTGGAGGAATTCGATTGCCGATAATATAATAGGTGGAAGAACCAAATTGGTCATAGCAATGGTATGATTGAAAGATTTCTACAATTCACAACTAATTATACGTTGAAACTGTGACATTTAACTACGCACACATGTACGTGCAAACGCATTAATACTATCATTATTATTATTATTATTATTATTATTATTATTATTATTTATTATTTATTATTTATTATTATTCATTTTATTCCTATTTTATTCCTATTTTATCATCAAATCTTCACGATATGCGTCTTCGGCGTTTCGGTTTCTGTTTCAGGTACGGCTTACGCTTCTGGGTGCAGCTGGCGCTATGGTCGTCTCTTCCGCTATCGGAATGATGAGCCTGAAGAAAATACGCAGAGGAAAAGACCACTATTTACAAAAGTACATCTCCGTCCAGCTTTGCATTTATGCCGCTTTGAGCGAAACGTTCTAATGAGCACGAACAAGCACAAGCTCCGCAGCAACATCAACAACCGGAACAGCGACAGCAGCAACATCAACAACAGCAACAGCAACAGCAGCAACATCAACAGCAGCAACAGCGACAGCAGCAACATCAACAACAGCAAACATCAACAGCAGCAACATCAACAACAGCACACAGCGACAGCAGCAACATCAACAACATCAACATTGACAGCAGCAACATCAACAACAGCAACAGCAACAGCGACAGCAGCAACATCAACAGCAACAACAGCAACATCGACAGCAACAACATCAACATCAACAGCAACTACAGCAACAACAGCAACAACAGCAACAGCAACAGCAACGGCACACAGCGACAGCAACAACAACAGCAACAGCAACAGCAACAGCACAACGGCAACGGATAATAGTAGCAACATAGAAGCACGCGTTGTGACGAATGTATATAGCGAAGAAAAAAAGGAGGAGGAGATGGAGGAAGAGGGGAGGAAAGGGCGAAGTAGAAAAAGGAGGAGAAGGAACAAAAACAAGAAAAAGATGGGGAGGAGGAGGAGGAGGAGGAGGAGAATGAGGAGAAGGAAGAGAAGGAGGAGGAGAACAAGGAGGTGTCGAAGAGAGGAATAGGAGAAGGAGGAGGAGGAGAAGAAGTAGGAAGTGTCGAAGAGAGGAGGAAGAAGAGGAGCAGGAGGAGCAGGAGAGGGAGGGGAAGGAGGAGAGGGAGGGGAGGTATGGAGTCTAAAAAGAAGTGGGTAAGTTATAGAAGGCGTTACCGGTGCGCAGCTCCGGTCTCTCTTTCTCTCTCGCGCGCAGTTAGACAAGTTTCATTCCCTCTCGTCAATTGCCGTTCGACTTAGACTTCTCCTCATCCGCCGTGGTCTCCTGACCAGCAAACGCATTGATCGCTGCGTCACTGGCAAAGCGGGAAACGGAGTCAGTCTATCAGGACGCAGCGTGAGAGATGTCGACATGTTCTGCTTGCATCTATGACATACGCGTATACGCTCTCCTATGACACTATTTGTCATAGGAAGATTCTTCTTATGACTAATATTGGCGAGTCAACTTCGTTCCGCTTTACAGCTGAAATTCACTGCTTGCGTTTATAATAGCGCTCCTAAACTCCTATGATGCGCACAACACATACAACAATATTTGCCAAAAATAGTGTCATAGGAGAGCGTATATGCGTATGTCGTATTTGTCATAGATGCTAGCAGAACAGGCTGGAGATGTACACGCGGTGCGAGCGTCTATACACGCACGCACGCGCACGCACGCACGAAGCGCTAGTAGATAAAAAATCTCTAGCAACGTTACTATATAATTAGCCTATATATATATAGGCTGCACGCACGCACGCATATACACGCGCGCGCTTACGTCGGAAGTCTCTCTCCCTTTACATATATACATATGCCTGCTACTTACTCCGTGAATCTGGAGAGAGATTTGTCATAGTTCTCCTTTCCAACCAACCAGTATGTCATCTGTAGACCTTTGCCCTATTAAATAGGCATGCAATTACTAATTAGTGAATTCATGTGATTCTGCCAATGTAGCATTGATTTGTATGTGAATATAATAAACATGCGTTTCTCAACTGAACATAGTAAAACAGTATACAGCTCTCTATCTCGCGCTCTCTCTCGATCTCTCGCTCTCTCTCGCGCTCTCTCTCGATCTCTCTCTCTCTCTCTCTCTCTCTCTCTCTCTCTCTCTCTCTCTC
>NW_014577098.1:155131-162188 GCF_000485595.1 Priapulus caudatus | reverse complement strand
ATTGTCTCTCTCTCTCTCTCTCTCTCTCTCTCTCTCTCTCTTCTCTCTCTCTCTGTCTCTCTCTCTCTTCCCCTTTGCGGCAGCCTCGTTTACTTACGTTTTCCGTTGGACTCCATGCGAGCCGTCATGTTCACTGTGTCTCCAAACAGACAGTATCGAGGCATGATGAGTCCGACGACTCCAGCTACCACGGGTCCCGTGTGCAGACCTATTCACAGAGAGAAACACGCGTACGGCTAACAGTGTAGACATAGACCCAGAGAGAAACACAGCTAACGAGAAGAAAAAATCAATAGTAGGCAACTCTCGTGAGGTCATCGATACCTGTCCCCAGATCGAAATTTGCCAATTTCCGTAACGATATTCCATATAGGCCTATATGATTTCAATATCATATCCACAAATCCCGTTTTCCCGGGGAACTACTCCCGAATAATTTTGTGCGTTGTGTTTATGAATGAGATCAATTCGAATCAACCTGGAGTTACAGTACTCCGAAATACTTTTATTGACGCAAGCTTAGAGTTTAGCAATCAGTTTACTAAAGCCATCTAGAGCTTGTCTATTAACTTTTTTAACTAATATGTTAACTCCAAAATATAATTCATAAGTGTTAATACAGTAAATTGAATTGAATTGAATTGAATTGAATAGAGCGTATAACCTCTTATTTTATAACGTTCTAGGGGGAAATCGACATAGATGGTGTACGTCGTCAGCCTCTCATCGTAAGACGTATTCAGAGAAATCGTAGCCCGCATGTAACCTTATACCGACTACGACTTTTATATACTTACCGATACGAAGCTGTAAGCGCATGTTGGGTCGATGCCGGATCAGGAAATTCATGCTCGAACCGAGCACATCAAGGGCGACGTTAGCTATCTCCGCCACGTGACGTACGCCGTTACGTATTGGCACGCCACTGACGACCATGTAGGCATCTCCTATAGTCTCTACCTGCGCTACGGTAAGCCACACATATACACGGGGTTCGCGTTATCGAGTCACCCGAAGACGTAAAATCGTCTTAAAAAAGTCCTAATCTTACACTATCCCTAACCTTAACCGTCCCCTAACGCTAACCCTAACCATAACCCTAACCCCTAACCCCTTACCCTAGCCCTAATCCTAACCCTAACCCTAACCTTTTTTGGGCACTGTTTGGGAACATGTGTAGACACGCCCACCTTATAAACGTCGTGATTAGCAATGATGTCATCAAAACATGTGTAGACACGCCCACCTTATAAACGTCATGGTTAGCAATGATGTCATCAAAACATGTGTAGAGGCCGTTTAGGAAATCAACGATCTGGAGAGGGCTGCTCTCCGCAGCTAGCTGTGAGAAGCCAGTTATGTCCGAGAAATACACGCTGGACTCTTCAAACGCCTCTGGCTGGACAGCTCTGCCGAGTTTGAGGTTATCGGCTAGGGAGCTGAAGCAAAAAGCAGTCAAACCCAGACCTAATCTCTCTGTCACGATTGACTCTCGTTTGTTTGCCTATTGAATAACATGTTAATGAGAAATTCAAGTAAGAATTTGATATAAAGGACATTGGCTGTAGGGGAATGGCCATATACACGTGGGATTCTACAACATATTCGTAACCGTACATACAAACGCCCTTTTAAACTTATAATCGGATAATGTAGAAACGTAAAAAAGTAAAATGATAATGTAAATAATCAGTTCGATGATTAGTGGAAGACGTGAGAACAATTTATTTTAAACATTTTTGGTACGATACATAACAATCTGTTGCACTTGGGAAAATCTTGAGAGCCCTAATGATAGCATCACTACAGCTTCATAGTTGGGGAAGTTGCTTGGGCGGCTTACGCGGGTAACATCCGGTAGATAAGTTTGTCGGTCTTTAGTTTCTCCTCGTTCAGCTGCTGAGTTCTCTCATCGATGATTTTTTCCAGATTGTTCGAATACTTCTCCATCATGCTCAATATCATGTCGATGATGATGATCCTACGAAGGAGAAATGTTTGTCAGGCATATATCATCCTCCAGTAGATGGATTCGTCTGCATTGCCCCTCACGTTTACCACTGCGTTTATCCTACCGCTCATCATCGCAGCAATATTCCTGGTAATAGCTTACATATTTATAACATGTAAGACTACTCTAGATGAAAAAAATAAAATAAAAATAAAATAAATTAATAACCATTGACTTACTCTCCGCCAGTGATATCTCGTAATGTTTTTCTCATGCTTGAAAAAGCTGGGCGTACTTCCGTGCTCTCACTCTAGCAGTTGCAGATCAACTCGCACATCTTCGGTGACACTTCGGAGAATCCATCGTCCGGGAGCGGAGGTCTGAATTGCTTCGCCTCTCCATTGCGCACTCTATTTATAGCGTCTGTAATCGAAATATATATACATATAGCCATGATGACTAACTACCACTCTTCTCTCACCCTCTCTCTCTCTCTCTCTCTCTCTCTCTCTCTCTCTCTCTCTCTCTCTTTCTCTCTGTGAGTGTGTGTGTGTGTGTGTGTGTGTGTGTGCGTGTGTGTGTGTGTGTGTGTGTGTGTGTGTGTGTGTGCTGCGTGCGTGTGTGTGTATGTGTGTGCTGCGTGTGTGTGTGTGTGTGTGTGTCGTGTGTGTGTGTGTGTGTGTGTGTGTGTGTATTTATCTCTGTCTCTCTATTTCTTTCTGTCACGCGCGGTCTATTTTTCTCCCCACTCTGTCTCTCGCTTTCTCTGTGTCTCTCTCCCTCCCTTCTCATGCACTCACTCCTCCTCGCTGTATTCTTGTCTAGCTTGCCTCGTTCTTCCACCTGCGTCGTTTTGCTTTATCTTGCCTAGTATTTTTTACTTGCTCTATCTTCCTATCTTTTTTTTCTCTTTCTCTTTCCTATTTCTCTCGCTCTCTCTTTCTCTCTCTCCTGTGTTATAGACTTTCTAGTTCCCATGAGCAGGATCCCCACGATATGACCTCGTGTAGTACGATGAATTACATAATCAATACAATTACATAACATATACCTCATGGAACCATGTTGTCGAAGTTGAATGCTGATTGTCGGCCACACACCTCGTAGGCGATGATGGCAAACGACGTCACCTCTCTGTGTGCTTTTTTGGATTTGGGAAATTTTCGCGCAGAATCTCAGGTGCGGTCAACTGTTTTCCTGGGATGTGTCATAAACAAATTTTCACGCTATCGCCTTACTATTTAAGAATACATGCTATATATATATATATATATTGTCCACTGTTTGCCTTGAAACATGAAAGCCAGGAAGTCACGAATCAACTCTTAATTACACTAAGCTAGGACCTACCGAACGCTAATTATTTTTTTCGTGGAATAAACACGCAGGCGAGCAACCTACGAAGAAACAAGTAGTTCTCGTTCTCCTCATGTTTCTGACCCATTCCGACCAGGAAGCTTTGCAGACCGTAGTCGGTGATCTTAACCGTCCAACGATTGTCTAGAAGACAGTTGGTCGACTTGAGGATTCTGTGGAATGCAGTTTGCTCTTGTGAAGGTATTTCATGCCACAGGCGATGTCATAGATCATCGATAGCTTGAAGGAGTTGTCCAGCTTAATGTTATTATTCTCTATAATGTCCTGATGAAATGAGTTCAATGCCCTAGAAGTATCAAATTTACCGCGTAATTCTACAAGTTATGGGATATATACAGCAGTACATAAATGAATAAAAAAAACACTAGAATATTTTTAGTTTGGGGTTCAATATTTTGTTTATGATCTAACGGTTGCAATTAAACGAAATATTTCTTTGATAGTTGTGTACTGCATTTAACTAAGAAACTAACTCGAGAAATGTTCACTGTCTTTGTTGTTATTGTCATTTTCAAGAATATTTAACCGATTGTTAACTAGGAACCTTTAAATAATGGCTGACCATTTTATAGTGGCTGACCATTTTATCCGCTTCCAATTGCTTACAATGCTGGCGGCGCCACTGTCTTGTAATATGTTTCCTTGCCACTAAGCTGCCCGTGTCACAATACTGTCAGATGATGGCGATGTTGGGTGGTTCGATGCATGCACCGATGAATGCATTCACATTCTCGTGGAGTAGGTCACGTATCTGTAAAATCATATTATTACTTTAAGTACTATATTATTAGCATATGTTTTTACTTGATATTATCACTTTTTATTATTATAGTAATTTGTAGCGTATATACATAATGTTTTTGAGTACAATATTATTGGTATATATATATATATATTGTTAGTTTTTATCATTACACTTGATTAATTGCTGCTGGGTTGAATTAGACGGATCAAGCACGGCGTTGTTAAAGGGTGTCGTGTTTCTTTCTAGTCAGCTTCGAATCTAGACGTTGTTACCAACGGATGCAACAGTTATCAGTTACAACCAATTACGTCTTCAAAATAATTTCTCGCCTATAATCTGGTTTGCATTGTCGTATACCGGATGCTCAAGCGTATATAAATAGTTTATTGCCGTTAGATGAAATCCGGCAGTACAGCGTTATGGAAGGTCGCCATGTTTTTTCAACGGCAGCTATATTTCTCGTCCGTAGGTTACTCTGTTTGTTCGAAAAAACATACTGTTTAAAAACGACCTCGTGAACATCATTCTTACACATTCGTTTACCGCAAAGAACTCCTTTAATACATTCCTGAAGACGTTAATGTGTTCCTTAGTGACGTTAATGTAATTAATATATATTAAAACACAAGACGCTACCGGTTAGGCCTATATACGATCTTGAGGAAGTTTGCTCATAGTAAAAGCATAATATTAGATCACTATTACTTATAATGATATTTAATTGCTTTTGCTTTATCAAAATCAATTATTATCACAGGAAAAGCTGTGGATAATTATGTAAAAGCAAAAGTAACGTTCAACCGAATGCTATCAATTCATTTGGCTGGTTGTTTACAATGTAGTTGGGTGAACATACATCAGAACCTGTCATTTTAGCATGTATTGGTTAAGCTGCTATATGACAGAAACCCGCTACGTAATTATCACACTCTTATTGCTGTCCTGAAGTAACTAACATTTCAGCTTATTCAGTTCTCGCAAAATTTGTAGTGAGCCGAATGTTTAAAATAGTCATAGCTTTATATCATAGATATGTTATTAATTGCAAGACTTATTAATATTATCGAGATGGCCAGAAATTGGGAGGGGGGCGGGTCGTCAGTTTGAAACCATTTGAACAGGGACCGTCGTATCTTTCTCTGCACACCTCTACGCACTTCCAGGCGCGTAGCTGCCTTTAGGCAAAAAGGCACGTGCCTGCACATCATTTTCCCAAAAAATGGTTAACTAAATTTATGTTAAAAAGAATAAATAATATACATAAACTAGAGCACTCGGAGAGCACAGACCTCCGCCAAGGCAGCTGAATTCTCTCAATGTAAATCTAATAAATAAATATATTATAAGTACAATAGAATAAATAAATATAAAATATAAATAATTATAGACAAATTAAATAGAATAACAATATTTAATATATATACACACTTCTCAACATATTAAGATATATTATGTACCGTTTTCCCGTTACGGTGGCGACTCTCCCACTGTTCGACCACTGGATTGTACAACGTGCACAAGACAACGAAACACAAGCTCAAAATGTTGAAAGTGTTTACGCCGGCAGAATAGGTCCGGGGTTTATATTCCGCTCTGGTAACCGACCAGAGTGCGGCATAAAACGGTACGAAATAGGTACTTCGCCAGCGTAAGGCCCGAGTATAGCGAACAAGAATTACAACTAGGCGCAAGGCTGTCCTTACCAATAACGATACTTGCTTCAGAGAAGACGGCAAGTCCTTGCAGAGAGATCGCTGGACTTGTTTTCGTGCTTATCTTTTCCGTGTGCTTCCTCTCCGACGGGCGGCGAATTCGGCTCCTGGTGATGCTCTATGCGCGGTTGCAACTAGCGTCCACCTGCCGGTGAACTGCAACTGAACTCAACCGGCTGAAATGACGAAAGCTGAGCTGCTAACTGAGCTTCTAAACTGTGACGGTGCTCTGGGGGCACGGTATTTATACGGCTCAGACGACAGGCACGTCACGCACACACGTGACACGCACGTCGGCTTCAGCGCCGTGTCACGTTAAGTCAGCTATTAGGTACGTGACCGCCCGCCGCTTTAGACGTGACAACGTGGGTCAGCTTCACCACGCTGACAAGCACGTCGGCTTCGGGACGTGATCGTACGCCCGCAATTCACCGGGAACGCCCGTCGGGCTTCGGACCGTAGACGCACGTCGGATTCGGGACGTGACGCACGTCCGCGATTCACCGTGACACCGTGTCCCCGTCGGCTTCGGACAAACGCTCGGTGGAATTTGAGCCAGCGACAGTTTAATTTGCGTAAGATTCTGTTCGCCCCCGTGCGGTGCTGCGAATGAGCCCGGCGCGGGTGCGAGATATCCCCGCCATTTTTCCTTTTGGGGGGGGTGGGTGGTGCATTGCTGTGTATCCCGATGGGCCGCCGGACGGAGAGTTCGAACGCGAGGGGATTATGTGACTGCTGCGGGTCACGCAGTAGCTTGCGTAAAATTTGTATATCTTTGATACCACCTCCGTCCTGCCTTCGAGGTCTCGCCCGCCGAGATTTCGACCAAATGGAGGGCGCTAATCGAACATTCGGCACGCAGCCACACAGTAGCGCATTGCCGTAGCTCACCGAGCCTGCGAGAGTAAGCTGCGGCTTTAATCGACCCACTATGCTTGGTCAGATCAGAACTGCCCAATCTGCCATCGGTACGGACATGCACTGTCAGGCTTAGGAAGGTTTCTTTAGGGATTTAGGGGTGTCGCAGATTTTTTTTTTTGGATTCGGTATTTCCTTCGGCGGAAGTTCTTTTCTGTGTGTCGTACTTTTGAATTTAAAGCTTTGCGTGCACAACCGCCGTTCCAGGTAGAGAAACGGAAATCCCATATTTTGCAGAGGCAAGAAGCCGCTAAAGTTATTTTGCTTCTTTCACACTTTCCAGGCGGTACCCTCCACGAACGATCGGAGGATATCCTAGGCCCCGTCCTGTGGCCGGATAATCGAGATTTGTAG
>NW_014577098.1:145962-149354 GCF_000485595.1 Priapulus caudatus | reverse complement strand
TATCTATTTATTATTATTTATTTATTTATTAGATGTTAGTTATTTAGCACGTTCGTCGATTCGAGGTAATCGTGAAAGTATTACGGTGTTACGGAATGTGATGCAAATAAAATAACCAGATTTTAAACGACAATAGCATTTTTATTAAACATTTAAATAACAGAAAACCATTTCTTTTAATAAAAATTATTTTTTATCAAAGCTTGGTAAATTCCTTGTGATTTCTACTCAGGAAAAAGACAAGTCTAACAGTATTGCTTGTTGTAACAAGACATCAGGTTAGTTCGGAGTTTAATATGCACAACCGTTTTTTATAGTAGTGCATAGAGTCACCTTTACCAACAGGTTTAATCTCATTTAAACAAAGACATTTTTATTCATCAATTAGGGTCTACAGAACACAAAAACTCATTTTGGTCAATTTTTGTCTTGCATTAATATGAGAACACACAACGAAACCCATTGTGCATGCATTGATTTGAATTATCGATTGCAATGAAAATGAATTAAATATACCCAAACGATTAAAGATCCCAAAAGTTGCAAATTAGCTCATACTTATCATTTTTATTACGCTGTTCGTCATTTATATACTGATAGGTAGTTATAGATATCGATCTACCGACCTTTCTAGTCTTTCTATGAGTATGGTTTAAAATTAATATAGTCCATAGCTAGCTTTATTTATATGTATAGATGGTATTTGTGTAAATAGTGCCCAATTTGCAATGACCATCAATAGTTCATGTCTGCTATCTACACACGGTGCCAGAAGACAACTAAGAAATGTTATCTATATAACATAGAATGTGACTATAAACTATGTACAGAACACCGAAGAAATTTGTTTTTGCTGGTAATAATACACTAGTCCGCTCGCAAAATTACACTCAATGGCACGCCGGTGAAAACATAACCTCCGCCACGCCCCTGGCGGAGGTAAAAATATTGACCCGACTCCACACCATAGTGTGTTCTAGTCTAGTGCTGTGCTCTACATACACACGCAAACTGAATGATTGAGCAATGATAGGTCAATCTCACTACAGAGATGAAAATTGGTCTCTTGTTGTGGCGATCGCCTATTCCAAGAAAGAGTTTTGCTGTCGCTCTCATCCTAGCGGTGGTCACCCCCTACATATTCAATAATAAACGCGACCTAAACAATGCCCCCCCCCCCACCTGTACATCAATCAATGCCGCGCTGCAAGCGCAAGAATTGTTCTACTAAAAGAGAAATTGTCGTAGTCGTAGAAAATGAAGGCTGTACATGTACTCAAAAGTATATCAAATACCATCTCCTGCGGTGTACATTTTAACAAATTTCTGGGGGAAGACCCCCATACCCACCCCCCGCCTGTTTTTTAGTTCTGCCTGCACATCGTTGAAGGTCTAGCTACGCTCCTGACTCTCTCATATTTGAGGTTCACCCAAAGAGCCTACCTTGCTACAGTCCTTTACTCTTTTCTTTAAGTGTCTACTCTTTACATCCAGTAATTCGATCGAATCATAGTCGATTTTCCAGCTGATGCTCCTTATCTGTGACTCGTATACCCGCCGCCTGCTGGGAGAAACATCCTCATATAGGGCTGCCCACTAGAACTCTACCTAACTATCGTCTATCAGCGTAGACCTACCTATGAGTATATATACTAGTAGATATCTATAGCCCACTATATAGACAGTCCACCACTGGATATCTACCTAACTATCGCTCATAGGGTCTATGTCCTCCAGGGTACTGCCGGAACGTACCCTGGTCACTATTTGATATGGTTAGGGTTAGGATTAGGGTTAGGGTTAGGGTTAGGGAGTAGGCGTAGGCGACTCCCTAGGCTCGTTAGTGGAGTAGGCGAGTTAAGGTCCGGCATATTAGATAGTACCAGGGTACGTTCCGGCAGTACCCCGGGGTACATAGATCCTCTCAGCCTAACTATCGTCTATCAACACATGTGGTTGATCTTCCAATCGTGCTGTGTCGCCTTTCGCCTGCCAGTAAAGCTACTGTCTATTCGTCATTAACTTATGTAGGTACGTAACTATAGGACTTGGTCGTGAGCCCCCTTACCACGACTCGACCATTTCTATAAAACGCCTGTGGAGCGTCACGTAAGAAGCCATTATAGGACACACACTCGCATATCTATCTACGTAGAGAAGAAACGCGAGATCTATATGCAGACAACCATGTTACTCTCATCTATATATCCAGTGTCTAGCTAGGCTTCATTCGTGAAAGACAGGATCCGAATTGTATACGGGACATTGAACAAACCTGTTAACTAGGACACTGCACAGATTTATGATGTGCTGCGATTGCGTCAAATAAGCAAAAGTGTTTGTTTACTGGTCTCTTCTTTTCTTTTTAATACATTACTTTGTTAATTATACTTCTATCATTCACTTTGTTGCTGCGTATGCGTTCGCGCGCGCGCGCGTGTGTGCATGCGTGCGCGCATTCGTGCGTGTGTGCATGCGTGCGTGCGTGCGTGCGTGTGTGTGTGCGTAACATCGCGCGCGCACGTGTGTGACAATCGCACCGTCGTATGGCTTATTTTCAAGTCATCTAGCCACACTATCGTATAGTCTACGTTAAAGTAGCAAGAAAGGAAGGACTTCTTATTTGAATATCCAGCAGCCGAAGACAACGCATGTGGTGAGTATTACACAGCTAGTGACACTATTCTAATCTGCACTTGGGTGACAAAGAAGAAGGAATGACTTCTTACTTGAATATCCAGCAGCCGATGGCAACACATGCGGTGAGTATTACACAGCCCAAAACGACGCCGATGATGACATACATTGTTGCTGAAATTAGGATTAGGATTAGGATTAGGATTAGGATTAGGATTAGGATCGTGAGCATATCGTCACGCCGCAAAACTCCAGTATGGCACACCCACAGTATGTCAAACTGGCCAGTATGGCACACCGAAAGTATGTCCAACTGACCAGTATGGCACACACCGACAGTATGACAAACTGACCAGTATAGCACACACCGACAGTATGCCAAACTGGCCAGTATGGCACACCGACAGTATGCCAAACTGACCAGTATGGCACACACCGACAGTATGCCAAACTGGCCAGTATGGCACACCGACAGTATGACAAACTGACCAGTATGGCACACACCGACAGTATGCCAAACTGGCCAGTATGGCACACCGACAGTATGACAAACTGACCAGTATGGCACACACCGACAGTATGCCAAACTGGCCAGTATGGCACACCGACAGTATGTCAAACTGGCCAGTATGGCACACACCGACAGTATGCCAAACTGGCCAGTATGGCACACCGACAGTATGACAAACTGACCAGTATGGCACACACCGACAGTATGCCAAACTGGCCAGTATGGCACACCGACAGTATGACAA
>NW_014577098.1:132187-136242 GCF_000485595.1 Priapulus caudatus | reverse complement strand
TTATTATTGTTATTATTATTATTATATTACATTGTCATTGTGAGGATGATCATCGTCTGATAGCTACTTAGTACTTACCATCGTTGATAGCTCGTGCGGCTTTCTTGTATAACGACCAGTTAGATGATAGGATTCCAGCTCTTTGCCAGCCATAAAACTCGAATATGTCAACGAAGCTGAAGCCGACCTTTCTGAACGGGCCTAGGATTCTCGTCATGGTGCTGTACATGACTTTGTCGCCAAATTCCGGGTCGGCCGCCACCCAGGATACGAGGGGAATGCTCCAGAATGCAGCTAGCTGGGCCACAGGCTGCTGCTATGAGAAATGTGTATTATCGTGGCTAGCAGCCTTAAGAAATATACCTAACATTTTGGGGGTTCAGGGGGTAGCGATAACAAGGTTGCATTATCAATCTCGATGTTTAACGATTGTCATTCCTATGTATTATATTGGAGAAAATCGTTGGGATTTTTCTTATCGGTGCAAAAATAACTGAATTTACGGAAACATATTGAATGGAATTGTAAAGCAATAGACTAAGTACGCGTGAGAATTTAATCTGTCTGTAAATGTCTTTATTGCTGTGCCTTCTCTCACAGTCATAGATCAAGGCGTCAATTATTCGAGTGCAAGATTGGAAAACGAGATGCGCTTAGAGCGTTCCTGACGATGGCCCCGTCTAGTCATCAGAAAGATCATATACGTAGTCGTGACTAATTAGAAAATGTCATTACTTTAATATACATTACAATTCACATAAGAAATTGTGACATCTTTGACTTTTGATATCACCTCTACTTGTTATGTTTCTGACAATGACCCTCAGGTGCAGTAAACCGCACTGGAGGATTCATTTGTTCGCTGTCTGTGACATTTCAGCAAGAACAGATCCACATCAGGCATTGCATTTACGCGATAAACAACTCGTCAATAACTGTCTGTAGTTATTAGATCGATGCGAGCACCATTTTTTCCACGCACGTGGCAATACAATATAACAATTCTGGCCTCTTCATACGCCTCTGGCTGGACAGCTCTGCCGAGTTTGAGGTTATCGGCTACGGTGCTGAAGCAGAAAGAGGCAACAATCAGACTATTTTTTGCGGGAAAGGAATTCTTGCTAGCCTTTAAGGAAACTCACTGGCAAGTCCGGCGTGTGTATGTTTTCTTGATGGCCGTAACCATAAGGTGGGTTTGCCACTATAAGCAGCCTTCTAACGTGATAGAGAAGCGATAATAGAATGTTGCGATTTTCAGAACATATTATGGGTAGATGGTATTAGATAAGATCGGTGAACGCAAGCTTGCAAGCGTTGCTCGGACCTCGGCTGACAAAAACATATTTATGCATTTACTCGATTACATAACAAACTATAAAAAACAACTAATAATTACGTAAAAATAAACTGTATGTAACTGTCAGAGAAACCTTGGTCCAAATCAGCGATGACCGTTGCTATATGGCGTTGTAACAAAATGAAGTGGGTGAGCTGTAACTTACGCGGGTAACATCCGGTATAGAAGTTTGTCTGTCTTTAGTTTCTCCTCGTTCAGCTGCTCAGTTCTCTCATCGACGATTTCTTCCAGATTGTTCGAATACTTCTCCATCATGTTCAATATCATGTCGATGATGATGATGCTGCGGTAGACACGCGCAAACACGTATCCGATGTAATCAATACAGTCAGCAGGTAATACATACAGCTTTAACGTTTATTTCAGAACTTGCTGATACCTATTATTATGGCCCGTTGATACCCGATTATACGTTGATTTTACTCGAAACATATGAAAACAATTGAGATAGTATTGAAGTCTTTAGAATCCTAACTACCTTTACACGTGAGTAGTTATATTTGTGTTTGGTGGCGAAAAAATTGAACTCACCAAACAATTACTTTCTTTCGGGTCACATTCTGTTCCAATGTAAAAAATATCAGGTATTCTTGAACTTTTTTTTTGGAAACCCGTAACATAATCTGACTTACTCTCCGCCATTGATGTCTCGTAGTGTCTTTCTAATGCTCGTAAAAGGGGGGCGTACTTCCGTGTTCTCACTCCAGCAGTTGCAGATCAGTTCCTTGATCTTAGGTGAGATGTCAACAAACTCATCGTCCGGGAGCGGGGGTCTGAATGGCTTCGCCTCTCCATTGCGCACTCTATTTATAGCGTCTGTAATCGAAATAGATATACATAGCCATAATGACTAACCGCCACTCTTCTCTCACCCCCCCTCTCTCTATTTATATATTTATTTGTTCGTTTGTTTGTTTATTTATTTATTTATTCAGTTATTTATTTATTTATTTATTTAGTTGTTTGTTGGTTTGTCTGTTTATTTTATTTATTTATTTTTTGTATATATATTTATTTGTTTACATAACATATACCTCGTGGAACCATGTTGTCGAAGTTGTACGCTGGTTGTCGGCCACACACCTCGTAGGCGATGATGGCAAACGAGTACACGTCACCTTTCTGTGTGCCCTTTGGACTCGGGAAATTTTCGCGCAGAATCTCAGGTGCGGTCCACTGTTTTCCTGTGATGTGTCATAAACAAAATTTAGTTGAATGGGCACTCCACATGCACCGTGATTTCATCTGCAGCTTCGATATCTTTTTTTCATGGATTTATTGTCCGCGTCCATGTTAATTACCTAATCTTTACTCAGCTATAAATGCTGATATTTTCTTGTGCGAGTGCACGTGCGAATAACTTACGTAGAAACATGTAATTCTCATCCTCCTCTTCTTTCTGACCCATTCCCATCAAGAAGCTTTGTAGGCCGTAGTCGGTGATCTTAACCGTCCAGCGATTGTCGACAAGACAGTTGGTCGACTTGAGGTTTCCGTGGGAATGCAGTATGCTCTTGTGAAGGTATTCCATGCCACGGGCGATGTCAGCGATCATCGATAGTTTGAAGGAGTTGTCCAACTTGACATCGTAATTCTCTATGATGTCCTGATAAACATATATAATGAGCAATGATATGACGCTATGCAAGGCATCTGTAGCTGCACGTTGCTCATTGATTCCAACTTGAACTACAATTCAAACTTTGAATCCGAAGGCGGCCCTACCATGACGCAATACCATGGGTTTAATGCATATTAATTAGACAGAGTACTACGTAAAATCTACGTATATTACGTAAAATCTTATGTATAAAGCATTTCTCGTTCAACATTAGCGAAAAGGTTTTGCGTTTTGTAACTGTCGCCAATCGTTTGCTGGTGGCACCACTGTCGTGTAATATGTTTCCTTACCACTAAGCTACCCTTGTGACAATACTGCCAGATGATGGCGATGTTGGGTGGTTCGATGCATGCACCGATGAATGGATTCACATTCTCGTGGAGTAGGTCACGTATCTGTAATGCAGATAATCTTACGGTACTGGATGAAATAAACAGCAGAGCATCCTGAAGAGAGGCCCAACGTTTTCAACCAGATTGATCGGCTCTTAATAATAATACCGGGGGTATATAATATCGGGATCTATATTATAGATATCTATATTATACACTGCTGATAACACTTATTTCTCACTTACTACACTTAAACAACAATCGTAGTAAGAACTGTGTCCTATCTGTCTTTGCAATTGTTGATGTAAAAGCTGTAATTGATTTGGCAGGTGAATTGAAATAATTATGTCTCACTGATGAGATATTAGCCACGTTTTTAATCGTGAGTAGTATTGCATATATAGCAGAGTAATACGATTAAATAGCCGTTACAGTTTTGTGGATTAATATTCAATGTACGAAGGAGGACGTAATTAACGTGTTTTTATACCGTAAAGAACTCCTTCAAGACGTTCCTGGAGACGTTGATGTGTTCCTTAGTGACGTCCTTGATGGCGACCATGGTTCCACGGTAGTAACCGATCTTGGCGTAGGTGGCTTGTCCATTGCTCGTCGGCATGGACTTTGACTGACTACCGGAGCTCTTTGAGGCGTCTCCGCTTATACCGGCAGCTTCCTTATCCGACCCACTCTTCATGCTCGGCTAGCAAAATACCGATAAGCAATATTAATTCAATGTACCTTG
>NW_014577098.1:126844-131809 GCF_000485595.1 Priapulus caudatus | reverse complement strand
CACAAAATTGAGTTTTGTGAGACAGAATTGAGTTTTGTTAGACAAAATTGAGCCCTGTCCTGCATGGCGCCCCGTAGTAAGAACTGTGTCCTATCTGCCATTGCAATTGTTGATGTAAAAGCTGTAATTAATTTGGCAGGTGAATTGAAATAATTATGAGATATTCTCACTGATGAGATATTAGCCACGTTTTTAATCGTGAGTAGTATTGCATATATAGCAGAGTAATACGATTGAATAGCCGTTACAGTTTTGTGGATTAATATTCAATGTACGAAGAGGACGCAATTAACGTGTTTTTATACCGTAAAGAACTCCTTCAAGACGTTTCTGGAGACGTTGATGTGTTCCTTAGTGACGTCCTTGATGGCGACCATGGTTCCACGGTAGTAGCCGATTTTGGCGTAGGTGGTTTGTACACTGCTCGTCGGCTGGGACTTTGACTGACTACCGGAGCTCTTTGATGCGTCTCCGCTTATACCGGCAGCTTCCTTATCCGACCCACTCTTCATGCTCGGCTAGCAAAATACCGATAAGCAATATTAACTCAATGTACCTTGTGCGTTACAAGAGTTTAATTCATAATTTTGACTACCTTGTGAGCGTTAGCTTCCCTCGCATTTTATTACATGCGGTGCGGCGTATAGGGTAAAGTTATGGGCTGCTACGGTTTAGTTGTTTTAAAAGAACCTGTCAATAAGCAGAAGAAGTTTCACGCTACTGAAATCTAATTCGCGCGATTAATGTCACGTGACAGGAACACTCACGTGACCAGAGAGACTCGTGGTGAACATTTGATGGCGACACGAGTATTTGCGTCACTACTCACGTTCACGTGACATTCGATCTAATTCTGTACATCGTCCAAAATATCTGCTGTGAATTCAATAAAATTGGGAAATCTGTCACCGACAAGGCACGCCCTCTTCACATTTTCTTACCTTGCTGCCAGGCAACTTTTTCTTGCTATGCTTGCCAGTGGAAAACTGTTCTATTTCGTCATAGTCTAATTTCCACGATCCACTCTTCAGGTGAGTTTCATAGATGGTCTTACTAAATGAGAGGAAATTTGCCCTAGGATCACGCAGCAATGTCAATTAGAGGACACGCGAACCTCATTGATGAAGCCTACCTTGCTACCATCCTTTACTCTCTTCTTGGAGTGTCTACTCTTTACATCCAGTAATTCGATCGAATCATAGTCGATTTTCCAGCTGGTGCTCCTTAGCTGTGACTCGTATACCCGCCGCCTGCTGGGAGAAACATCTCCATATAGGGCTGCCCACTAGACCTCTACCTAACTATCGTCTATCAGCGTAGACCTATGATCTATTGGGTTAGGGTTAGGGTTAGGGTAATGGATGGGGTTTGGATTAGGCTTAGGATAAAATCATCTAGAATCGATTGTGAGACTATTCTAATCTGCACTTGGGTGACAAAGAAGAAGGAAAGACTTCTTACTTGAATATCCAGCAGCCGAAGACAACACATGCGGTGAGTATTACACAGCCCAGAACGACGCCGATGATGACATACATTGTTGCTGAAATCGTAAGCCACTAGCATTAGGATCGTGAACAAGATATCATCCAAAATGCCATTAGCTGTCAGAGCATTAATGGTGTTGTTCTAGCCATTTAAGGATACTAAGATGATACTAGAGTGGTCTAACCATATAATACTAGACCACACGCGCAGTTATGTCTGACTAAGTTAATCCCCTAGTTGTTAATAGAACACTTTGCGAATCTCGGCAAAGACTGCAAAATATCCATTATATTCCTTTATATATATATATATACTATATACCTTTTTCTGTTATGCAATCGGATACGGCTAAATGCAGATGGCACTAAAGTTTATGCGGATGTAAAGTGAATATAATATTTACGAATCCAAATTAACCAAACGGTAATTTGAACCAAGCACATAATCGCCAGGGGCTTTGACGGATTTCATGGTTGCACGCCTTACGGGCATACAAAAAATGTTTACTTGTTATTTCACTGCCTACAATGCTCACACCGGTCAATACAGCCTTCCCTAACCAGGGGATATTGTGGATCTCACAGTTGAGGGCTAATATGATTATGTTGCAGGAATAAACTCTGTATATCGAGCGTTATGTGATTGTTGTTAATGCTATGATGCCGGGGGATAGTGGCAATAACAGAGTTGTCAGGATTGTAGGCTGAGCAAATTCCTAGGGGGGGGGGCAGTGACGGATCCAAGATTTCATGGTGGGGGTGAGAAACAGGTGGGTGGTCTGGGGGTCTTCCCACAGAACATTTTGAAAATGTATATCGCAGGAGATGGTATTTGAAGCACTTTTGAGTACATGTACAGCCTTCATTCGGACTATGACAATTCTCTTTTAGTAGAACAATTTATTTTTTTAATTTTGCTCCTAAATCTAGGGGCAGCTGCCCCTTTGCCCCCCCCACCCGCAGGTTACGGCCCAGGTTCTGTAGTTAAGCTGCCTTATGTAATGCCTTACAGTATGCCAATGTAAGTGCAACAACTAGTGTTGTTCATAGCCAGCGTCGAGTCGTATATAAGACACATCTCACTCAATTCAATAAGTTATATCCAGTAAACATATAAACCATATAAAAACATTTTAACTTGTTAAGAGAGCAATCAATTAGACTTTCCATGCCAATTAAAAATACTTGATAAAGTTGATACTAAAAAGATTCTGAGTAATATGAAGGTCTTACCACGTAACATTCTGATAGATGCGCAGTGTATATATGTTACCACACTTACCGTAAGAAGGCTCCCTACAAAATTCGCCATAAAAGCCACAGAGAGGCTCAGCGGGAGGAGCATAAGCATGTCCTCTCATACCTCCTGGCCAGTATGGCTCAGCGACCCAGCGGTACTGCTACAATACAAACGCGACACTGGGGTAAAATCTAGGAATACTGTCCCCCTCCTCCACTCACCTGACTCCTCGGGACACAGTTCATTCTCGAAGCCACAGAGCGGGGTAGCCGGAGGGGCAAGATCATGTCCCCGTTGCCCTCCCGGCCACCAGGGCTGGCCGACGAAGCGGAATAACTAGAACGTGCGAAAAGGAACGTGAGGCTGAGACATAGAGTGTTCAAAGCTAGTGTTAAAGAGAAAAAAAGAGAGAGAGAGTCAGCGAAAGATAGGGATCCGATGTAGAGTAGCAAAGGCAGAAACAGAGAGCGCGCGAGAGGGGCGGGGAGAAGCGAGAGAGATGAGAGCTAGAGATATGCTGAGCGAGGCAGAAAGAGGGCGAGAGAGACAAACAGAGAGAACCAGCGAGAGTGAGAGAGAGAGAGAGGGGGGAAACAGAGACAGAGAGAGAGAGAGAGAGAGAAAATGGAAGCGAGACGAGCATGCTAGAAAATAATTTTTCTGGGCGCAATTCCTTTTAGAAACCACATACGATGTTATCGCTCAAAGCATGTTGATTGCCACGAATGTTGTCAGGTCATCACGCAACTAATGAATCGTTAAATCTGCTGCATAACGTGTTTAAAATCAAAATACTAAAACTCATAAAGTTTTCAGGTCACTGTGAGTGCATCGTTTTTTTTTAATTAATTAATTGGCCATCTATAGATGCAAAAGCACCATGCTAATGTCAAAAGGTACATGAACGTCCTCATGCTACATATTTAATAGCGTGTCTACCGCATTGCAAATGCAATCAAACCTGTGTGTAACGACCGGTGAACGTAGAGGTGGCATTTATAGAGAGGTTGCCGATCTGTAGAAATGGTTTTACCGTATAGCTGGAACTCAAGGAAAACGCCAAAGGCGGCAAAGGGGCATGTTCGATATATGTTTGATAGATGTGGCATCTAACACGGGTTTGACTGTGTGTATGATGAACCGTGTTTTGCACGTTGATAAATCTAATTAACGGGTATTCTTACCCGCCTTCCCTGTTCAGTGTTGATGAGCTCGGCAATTCTGATGAAATCGCCATCTGGTGACATATCAGTGATCCAGTAATCAGGCATGCGATCACCATTCGCATCGATGATGGCATTGCCAGAAATTCCTGCGCATTCAAGTATCAACATACGCGAGTAATATCACGAGCATCTCACTAAGTTATGATGTAGTATTTGCAGCCATGACAGCTGAAGAACAGAAGATTACACAATGTTCAGTTTGATCTTCTATACCTTAGAAACATGCATTAACAATAGAGAGGTCATGTCAAGCATTCTGTCTTCGCCGTGCATATTCCCGCGTATCTCAACGCTCGGATCTGGGATAGAATTGACCTATCCGTCTATGCAAGGTAACCACGACCCTCCCTTCACATATTGGTACTGGGTCGATCCGACTGGACCCGTTATACGTGTTTTCCAGACGGGCACGTCGATCTTTGACTTTGAATAACTTTGTTACTAAGTGGCGTTTATAGAACTCTTATCCCAATGCTAATTGGTCAGAGCTATTTGTCAATTATCTTAGGGCTAAGGCAGATAGGGTCATTGAATGAGACATCAAGCAAACGTTATATTCGGATTGCCGTTATATTAGTAGGTTGCGCAAGTACAGCCATTGCAATGTTATAAGCATGACAACGTTTAAACAGACTGTGCTAATGACATTAGTATGGTCAGCAAAACTTTTCACTTCAACATATAGCTGTTCAATCCGATAGACAGAGTTGGCCATGCTGTCGTGGTGAAGGGTGTGTTTACCTTTAAAGAAGAAGTTCTTGGCATTTGCAGCGACAAGCGTTCCATTCCTGTAGTCACCTCCCGCGGTCAATGTCTTGTTTAACGACAGAGCGTATAGAATGACAGCGTCGTGTAGGAACGGCGAATACTTGTCTCCCTTAAAAAGATAGCAGACGGTCCATTAACGACGGAAGATCTTCAATAAACCTTGGGCTGCAAGCAATATGTCTGGTTCTGAAGAAGGTTAATCTCTCTTTCGTGTTCAGTGTCATGATGAAATATCGTCTTAATC
>NW_014577098.1:119714-126834 GCF_000485595.1 Priapulus caudatus | reverse complement strand
TATATAATATTATGATAATTGATTATTGTCCGTAAATGATATTATTAAGCGCGCGATACGCAGATAATTTCTAATACATTAGGTATTTCCTTTTTGGGCATAGTCAAAATTGTCATTTACCATAGTTTTTTAGAACAATTTCCTCTTACATATGCCTCAACGTCTGATGATGTATGTTCTCGTAAATAAATAAAAATTGTAAACCAATTCATACGTATGTTTATATTTCCATGTGTTACCATGTTATCCATCCAGAGTTTTGACATGTATTCCTTCCACGGTGGACGGCGCATGCGCGTAGCCACTTCTACTCTGAACTGGTTGACCTGCGTTCCAGTCAGGGCAGCAAGACTGATCTGTGAAGGAGATCACACAGGGACGTATTTCTAAAGTAAAATGAAGTTAAACTAGTTCTTGATTCGACGGCATTCCTTTGTTTTGCGGCAATTATTTATCTGCGTTCGCTGGAGTCACCGACATTAATTCCACTGGTACGATAAAATTAAGATTAACATTATTAGTGGCTGTTCGTTTTTTTGTTTTTTTTTGCCACCTCAGAAGTGTAGATTGAAAATTTTCGGGCGTGTTACCCATGTGTGATTGAGCGCAAATGTTTGTGTGATATAAATAATAGGATATTACATAATAAATCTGAACTCAGTATTAAGGCATCGTTGACGTGCTATGCTACACTTTTTAGGAATCGTGTGCAACTTTTTTTACTTTAGCTATAAGAGAGAGGGAGAGAGTGAGAGAATAAGACATGTACTTGTTCTCACTGGTTTAATTAGAAAAACTTGACTGGCATTCCTGAATTACATTTGAACTTGGTGTTAATTTACCCTCGTGGTTCGAGTCACTATTTATCGCACTTTTAATTATAGCCTGTTGGGAAGTCATTGTGTAGAGAAGGTAACATTAAGCTTACGTGAAATACGGATTCGAACGCCTGCCTCGCTTCCTCGTTGCGGTTGTCTGTACCCCACCACGTCTCTGACGCATCGATGACGTCATCGTCGGGGATCATGTCCATGGTGAAGAAAACGTAGTCGCCTTTCGTCATGCCCAGGTCGTAGGCGTGCAACATGATATTGCGACGGTCTCTCGCCGGTGTTATGACCATGACGACTGGAATTAATTTTAGATTAAAGGGACTGTTTCTTTCCGCCCCCCCCTAAAAGCTAACAGAGACCTGTAGTGTATAATATACACTATTCTATAGGTATTTGAATTTGAGGAATTTGAGGATTTTCTATTTTGAGGATTTTCTATAGGAATTTGAAAAGACAAAGACCGTATTCACGCACACGATTATATTAGTATACACTAGTGAAACCGCACCTGAATTACCTCTCCGTGTAAAACCACGACCATGATAATTGTTAGAACGAACCAACGTATCGCGCTCCAGACTCACAGATATACAGTGTCTATCTACGGGCTCTGTCGGGTTCTTAGCTGTCCACATGGAAGTGAAATACATAAGGTAGACTTACTGCGTGTGAGTGTCGTTAACTTGGTGAGAGTCTTGATGATGAAATTATCGGAGGGGTCATCCTCGTAGGAGGCTATATGCACCATAGTGATGTTATTCTGCTTGAAAACTGCAGCGAGAATGGTAGAAATACCCAGCAAGAGAAAGCATAGGGTTAGTTAGAACGTTCAGAGCACCGTCTCCATTAGTCCGTATGACAATAGTAAATTAAAACCCAACACGAACGCCATCGTGCAACCTCACACTTATAATATCAGGGCAAATAATGACAAATATTAACAAATTTGTTAATATGTAATGTTAAATTTGTTAATATGTAATGTTAAATACGTTAATAAATTTGTTAATTGATAATTATTGTATTCACCCCTGATAATATCTACGTTGTTCGTTGGTACTGCGCATCTAAAATTTTGTTAGTTTACTGTTCGTATCGCTACGTCCACGCACGCACGCTCAACATGTGTGGTTGTTCTTTCATGCGAATAGACTTCGTGCGTGCGCGCGCGCGCGCTGCCGCGTGTGATGTGTGTGTGTGTGTGTGTGTCGTGTGTGTGTGGTGTGTGTGTGTGTGTGTGTGCGTGTGTGTGTCTGCGTGGTGTGTGTGTGTGCGCGCGTACGCTGGCCAGGTGTGTGTGTGTGTTAGTGTGTGTGTTGTCGTGTGGTGTGGTGATGTGTGGTGTGTGTATGATGTGTGTGGGTTGTGTGTGTGTGTGGTGTGTGTGTGTGTTGTGTGTGTGCGTGTGGTGTGGCATGCGTGTGGTGTGTGTGTGTGTGGCGCGCGCGCGCCGCAAGTGTTGTGTGTGTGTGTGTGTGTGTGTGGTGTGTGTGTGGTGGGTGGATGTGTGTGTGTGTGTGTGTGTGTGTGTGTGGTGTGTGTGTGTGTGTGTGTGTTCGTGTTACTATGATTAATACACATTAGTAGTATATAGCCTAGTAGTATTAGTTATTTTGCATTATTTTGTTATGTTTTATTATTTATATTATTTATTTTACCAAGCTTGATAGCTCGCGAGCTGTCGATAACCGGAACCAATTAGATCAGATAAGAACCACGCGACTCTATCCAGCCGTGAGAATTCGTAATGACGTCGAGCAGAAGCTGGCGCGACGCTTTTGAACGGGCTAGGGTTCTCGTCATGGTGCTGTACATGACTATTGTCGCCAAATTCGGGTCGGCCGCCACCCGAGGATAGAGGGGAATGTTCCAGAAAGCAGCTAGCTGGGCACAGGTCTAGCAGCTGCAATGAAAAATGTGAGGAGAAGTATACGGATTTTGATTAGCGCTATCAATTTTATTTACGGGTTGATATATTGCTTCAAATGCGACATTGTCAAAACCATGATAAAATATCATAACATTGTATCTATTTCGTGCACGGTAAAGGGCCGGACCACACTAGGCGATTTAATGAGATCTAATCGGGGCGACTTTATCCGCCCGCATAATATCGCCCGATTCTATCCGCGCGAGTCGAGTGGACCACTCAGGCGATTTATCTGCGCGACTGAAATAATCGATTCCGATGAATATCAAAACCGTTTTAGATCTATCGATTAAATCGGAGTGCGACTAAATCGGCGGCGACTGGACTGAGCCCACTCAGGCGCGCAAATCCATTTTGAAATGTGGGGGGCACCAGTAGCGACGCACGCGAAGGGATGGGGGGTCTGGCCCTTCCCCCGAGAAATTTTTGACATTTAGGACCCCCCTCAGATGCGTTTTCTGCGCGAAGATGGGGGTCGGGACCCCTGGAATCCCCCCCTGTACATCGCCCTGCACACCACACACTACACGAACACACCACACACACACACACACGGACACACACCCACACACACGACACACGACACGACACCACAACATCACACACACACATGCCATTTGGTTTGTGATAAAATTCACGACGAAGGTCTGTCATCATGCAGCTCATAAGATCAAGAAAAACATACAAAGCAGAAAACCAATCGTTTGCGTGTTGAGGCCTGTATCACAAAATATATTAGGTCGCGATTATCTATTCGTTGGTCGCAGTCATATCATAATATGCGCTGTTAGTGATATTTCATCAATTTGCAATGAAATTACATTATTTAAAACGATGCTCCTGCAAGTTACTGACTGTCCTCATTTGCTGTGACATACTGAGCTCCGTGTTCCCAGCTAGGTCCGTTGGAACCCAGTGTCTAATGTGAGTATATCGTCCTAAAGCTTTCATAAACATATCTTGTTCTCTTTGATGATTGTTCTTGGCATGAAGAATATTTAATTATAAGAAAAAAAACGTGGTTTAACAAAAACACGGTACTAAATTTATCGAAGACACATTTTTCTTAAGGTTGTGCAATGATGGCATCTATTATGCTGCTCAATGCAACTTGAACATAAATGAAAGGCTGGCAAATTGAACCAGAAGCCAATCGTTGACCACTGATCATCAACACAATGACTAGACACGAGAGCACTCACGGAGAGTGCATACCTCGCGAGCTGTAACATGTATGTGGTAAACAGCTTGGTCGCTGCGGCTGCTGCTTGGACATGAACGTCCTATAGCGAGCTGCTGCTGACTCGGACGCCTAAGGCGAGCTGCTGCTGGAATCGATGCGCGCCAACGCTACTACACAACGACGAAACACAACGAGACCCGATTACCATGACCTCCGTTCGCGCGGAGGTAAAAAGGTCCTCACTTCACAAACACACACACACCACACACACACACACACACACACACCACACACACACACACACACACACACTTACACACGAAATCATGGCGATCCAAAATCGTGAGGGGACATTTGATATGATGT
This sequence comes from Priapulus caudatus, assembly GCF_000485595.1. NCBI lineage: Eukaryota > Metazoa > Priapulida > Priapulimorpha > Priapulimorphida > Priapulidae > Priapulus > Priapulus caudatus. Next base: position 122,522 of record NW_014577098.1, on the reverse strand, counting down.
CCCCCCTCTAAAAATTCGTGGGGGGGACATGTCCCCCTGTCCCCCCCCCCTGGATTTGCGCCCCTGGACACACTAGGCGATTTTTACCGCGATTTAGTCGCCTAATGTGTCCGGCCCTTTACCGTGTGTGATGCGATGGCTACGAACAAGGCTAGATTCATTAATTATTAATTATCAAGTAATTATTATAGACTCAAATACATAGTTTACGGACGTAATAGTAGTAATTCTATTAGTAGGTTAAGCAAGATATTGTAGCCCTTGCTACCAAGCAATATCTCCACATAACTTTCTTTCTCTCCCCCTTTGTTCATCTCTGTTTCTCTCTCTCTCTCTCTCTCTCTCTCTCTCTCTCTCTCTCTCTCTCTCTCTCTCTCTCTCTCTCTCTCTTTCTCTCTGCAGCCCAGCTTCACCGCGTACTTACACAACGAGCAAGGTGGACCGATGACTACATCAACTTTATCCTCGAAATACATCTTCACCATACTGCCGGCTGCTTGCCGGGCGTCGCAGTTCGAATCCCGTGTTATGACTCTGAAAGGAGAGACCAGCGAGTCAGGACCAGCTAGACGCCATGATGCATTACACAGATATCTTATTATTACATTATTATATTATGTTACATTATACATCTGCTGCACGGTCACGTGTTATTCTAATATGCGAAAACAAGGGAACGGCTTAATCAAAAAACACATCGGTTCTGAAGATGAACGCCGAAACATACAACGCACTATAACTATATACTATATCTACGCACACACGCGCGCGCATGTACGCACGCACACACGCACGCACACATACACACACACACACGCACACACACACACACACACACACCGCGGTAAAAAGTTCGCAGTTCGAATATCACGACCGGTATATTTCACATGTACTATTTATTATCATTTCATTTTACTGTTCAGTCGTTTGCGATATCGACGTGCTGCGCTTTTCATTTTATGTAAAAAAACGCAATATAAATAAATAAAATAACAAGAATAAGCAGAAGAGCATCGTTGTTACGAGAGACATTTTCGATACAAGAAAGCAAGCGTCTAGTTACACTCGTAACTATAGTAACGTGAACATGGAACTAACACCTATGCATGTACCTAACACAGATTAAGTAGATCCACGAGTAACAGGACGAGTATAGGGCCTACATTGTAATATTGTGAAATTATGAAAGGTATAAAGGGAAGAAGCAAAGTGCAACCATACTCAGTAATAAATACACTAAATATAATGTATACACTAATTCAATAATGAAATAACGAGGCACTCTCACCCGATTCTGAACTTCGTTCCCAGTGTCGGGTCAGCGTGGATCTTCTCTACAGCGATGGAGACGGCGCTGGCACTGGTTGGACCTCCGAATTCATCGAAGCTAGCCTGCCACGGTATCAGCAATCCCAGCTTGATGGTGATCACCGACGTGTCGTTAGTGTCAAGCGCCACTCCGCCGCCCGTCTCTATCAACTTGCCGTAGTTTGACCCGGCGCGGACGAGCGTGACGATGACGATAGGCAGTAGGGCCAGCACCTTACGCCACCGTCTAACCTCCATGTTAGTGTGTACAAGTCAAGGCGCAACTTGTCCGATGGTTTAGCTGCTAGCAGGATGGATAAAAGTAAAATATTTTTAGTTGAACCAACCTTTGATGTGTACTGGACGTTGGTAAAAGAACTTTAGCTGATGCATACAAGGTTAGAGGGACTCGTACATTTACTCGTAGAATTACATGAAATATCTTGTGCATACGCAGAAGATAGGAATATTAGTTCACGCATATATTGAAATGTTAGATAGTTTACATATAACTAGGCAATGTTGTCAGTTTACGGATATTCAGAAAATTATGATAGCTAAAGCAAGGTTAAAAGATACAATTTATTAATTTGTATCATTAGAAAGTGTTTAGCTTGCGTAAAATCTGAAACGATTGAGGTTACATTAGAGAAAAACATCTTATGCTGACGTGGAGTAAAAATGATTGTTCTAATACGTATAATTAAAAAAAGATTTATGGGTAGAGATAATTACAGTAGAGAAGAGAGAGTAGAGAAAATATGTTTGTTTATACGTATAGTTGGAAAGAATGTACGCCCACGTGTAGTGCTAAAAGAACTACATCAGATTAATACATACACGTACGTAGTTAGAAAGACGCTTCTCTTGCAGAGTGTTAATGTGGCTGTGTGTCGAGAGCACACAACCGCTGTACGTAATGAAATCGAGCCGAATTTCTTCAGAGATCTTGATGATAGTTTACGACGAGAAACGTCCGAGTGTCCAGACCTGACCACGACTGTCGTGGAGTCTGCGTGTACGTCGGCTCACGGCTAGCAGAAATGCTGCGTCGTGTCGTAACAGGCGTGACGTCATTATCACATTGTTTACCGAGTCTCGGAATAGCGTTCCAATGTTCAAAACGAACGACCGACGATGATCGATTGATTGGTTCGTTAATTCGTGGCCGGGAGGTAACCGAGAGTTCAAACATCGCTCTATCGACTCACCTCCGGGCGGACATCTATATTGGACTATCAGTTTACTTCGCCAGCGGTGCGTTAATAGAGAGAGAGAGAGAGAGAGAGAGAGAGAGATGAACGGTAGCTCTCGTTTTAGCTCGTGTATGTGATGCGTGAGCCGCCGCCTGAACCATCACGATTCTATGAGCAAGTCATCCCCGTTACCATGACACACTTCTCCATATATCTATATATATATATATATATATACAGGCCCGTAGCCAGCTTTGTATTGGGGGGGGGTTCGTTTTTCAATGTTGGCAATTTGCTCGGCAGG
>NW_014577098.1:117604-118955 GCF_000485595.1 Priapulus caudatus | reverse complement strand
CATTCGTATCTTTTATACATTTCCTAATTGTACAAGAATTTTGTGTAACTTTCCCATTCTAATGCCTGTATAATATTTGTATCTATAGCAGAATGTTATTATAATTTCCACGTCGTTTGCCAATTGCTCAATTCTACTTTTATCCTGGCAACTAAGTTGAACATAATAGTGTCTGCACCTTGTGCTCACACTATAATTTACGCGTGCACTTCGCAGCTATACTAATGGCACCACCTATTGTCAACTACTTATCGCACTTAATTGTCCTAAAATGTTTATTAATTAGTGTTTAGTAATATCGTGCGATGTCAATGATATCTTTACTGTCATGTATCCGCATATGATAATTACTATCCGCTACATTTGTCATTAACTGTATAGCAGATCTCTCTCAATCACCCTAAAAGTTCATCACAATTATTGTACTATCATTGTACACTATTTGCAGTCAACCGCTATTTTACAATTATATCAGCTTTCATGGTCTGTTACTATCATCATATTTGCATTTCATATCATGGTACTCCGCTATTGCTACACTAACGCACTGCCTATGACATTGAGTGTGCATATATACCTATGTATGTAGCAAGTGTAAACGTTATTATACACGATTACACGTAATGTGCTACTTATCATACTTGTCCGAAAATGTTTATAAATTAAAGTTAATTTCGCGTAATGTTCATGATAATTTGATATTCATGCTATCGTACATGTCCGCATATACCGATTAATATCCGCATCACTAGGCAGTAGGTACTCTGTTGTATTTGTCGTTATCACGATCGTAGGCCTACCATCGGTATTAACCGTTACTTTATAATTACATATACATTTATGTTCGATCATTTGTGTGGAACTTTCGTGGTGATGATAATTACATGCCTTCTATAGTTATGACTTATAATGCAGTTGTTTTAGAATGTTGTACTGGTTTTGTTAATTCAGCATTCGTATCTTTTGTACGTTTCCTGATTGTGTAAGAATCTTGTGTAATCTTCGCATTCTAATGTCTTTATACTATTTGTACATGTGCGGTATAGTATTTGTGTCGGAATGTTATCCTATCTGTAGCAGAATGTTATTATAGAGCAAATGTAAACTTTTTTACGTGCAAACTGCTTATCACACTTATATCCTAAAATGTTATATCCTAAATTATTATCCTAAAATGTTTATTAATTAGTGTTCATTAATATCATGCGATGGTTATGATATTTCTGCTGTCATGTGCCCGCATATAAAAATTACTATCCGGGGGCCTATTCCGCTACATTTGTCATTAACTGTATAGCAAAAATCTCTCAATCACCCCAAAAGTTAATCACAATTGTACCCTATTTGCAGT
>NW_014577098.1:107894-116984 GCF_000485595.1 Priapulus caudatus | reverse complement strand
GTGGAACAGGATTGACAGAATTGAGTTTTGTGCTCACAAAATTGAGTTTTGTGGGACAGGATTGACAGAATTGAGTTTTGTGCTCACAAAATTGAGTTTTGTGGGACAGGATTGACAGAATTGAGTTTTGTGTTCACAAAATTGAGTTTTGTGGGACAGGATTGACAGAATTGAGTTTTGTGTTCACAAAATTGAGTTTTGTGGAACAGGATTGACAGAATTGAGTTTTGTGGAACCGGATTGACAGAATTGAGTTTTGTGTTTACAAAATTGAGTTTTGTGGTACAGGATTGACAGAATTGAGTTTTGTGTTCACAAAATTGAGTTTTGTGGGACAGGATTGACAGAATTGAGTTTTGTGTTCACAAAATTGAGTTTTGTGGGACAGGATTGACAGAATTGAGTTTTGTGTTCACAAAACTCATTTTTGTCAAGTTTATAGGTACAAAAATGCCTGTCCTGCATGGCGCCCCGTAGAAGCACAGTGAATTGGACCCACGACTGCTAAACATGCGGTTAAGTTCGTTTAGTTATATTTACGATTACACTTATTAGGTTAATGTTCAGGTTAGTGTTAGTGTTATGGTTATAGGGTTAGAGTTAGAGTTAGAGTTAGAGTTAGAGTTAGGGTTAGAGTAAGAGTTAGAGTTAGAGTTAGAGTTAGAGTTAGGGTTAGAGTTAGGGTTAGGGTTAGGGTTACTAGCATGACGTACGAACAGAAGGCAGTATAGGTCAAATTCAGCTAGCACCCAATTATCCCTACCCGATCACTATATCTCTGTTTTGTCAATGGTTCTGTTCTGCTACACAAATATTTGGGTCAAAACACATCTAAATAACCCTGCAGTCTAGTTCTTAAATGCAGTTAACCTATCTTGTATCGACGACATTAATATGCTACTGGCACAGTGTTAACTCCGACACAGGCATGGTAAGGGTTGGTCATGCACCACACCATCAGCTCAGACACTTTCATCCACTCACACAACTTCTAATGTCTGGCTGGAGAGTTACATCTTCTTCTCAAATAACATGGTTCGGCATGCCTCAATGCGATGGTTTCCGTGGTTACTACAATATGCTGTGTTGCATAATGCCCGGGAACTAGTGTTTGCATTGTGTCTGTGTGTGTGCGTGATTCTCCATGTGTATGCAACGCAGGACGGTAGGCCGCCGTTATAAATGACCAGAAGGCAAAAAATATCAAAGGTTTAATATCATTTGTACATGAACGTAATTTTTCGTCATGCAGTCTCTGTCTTCCACATCTGCTGTCCTCTGACGAGATGCTTCTACATGGTGGGGGGCAAGATGCTACCTAGATAAAACGAATACCTCAAGTTACCAGTTTCATATTTTGTTGAACCACCAAACGCATGTAAAAAATACAAGCCGTTTACTTTTCTAATTACGTTTACACCGTATACAGCTTTAATATCGCGTGCAAGAATATTATTGCTCTTATCGCATGAAACAGTATTCTTGCTCGTCACCTGCTGCCACCTGGTGACAGATTGAAGCAAATTAACTTCTGTTGCACATTATTACTAGTTTTAGTGAGAAACGGTCCGTGAGAAATCCACAGAAGAGAATTGTGAAGAGAAGACTTACGATTGGAATTAGGTTGCCATGGTAGGAAAATCTGCATGCAACAGTAGTCTGGTCTTTGTCACCTCCTGTCACCTGGTGAGTAGATGAAGCAAACGTCTGTGAGCAACAAGTCTTAGTTAGTTAGAGCCAGTCCGTGATAAATATCGGAAGCAAATCATAACGAGTTGTTATTTACCAGCAAACATCTAAATGGAAATTGGCAAACAACTTTCTAGAAACGGTTCTATTGATACATGAATGCTATGCTGTTCCAAAATATTTTTGCGTTTCTCTTCCTATCCTTTGCTAATTGTTCGTTTCTACAAATTTATCTGCACATTGTGCTAATGATTTCTACGTGTTTACTGCTATTTTTATGCTAATATGCTACCTTTCTCATTTCTCATCTATTGGTCTTTATCTGCAGTTTTAAAATGATGGTTATCAATTCGTATTCAATATTGTTTTTCTGATAGGAAGATTATATACCTGGACGACAAAAATATCTACAGTGAATAAACTTACAATTGGATTTACGTTGCCATCGTGTGGAAATATATCGTATGCAACATTACTCTGGCCCTTGTCACCTCCAGCTACCTGGTGAGTAGCTGAAGCAATTAAACGTCTGTGAGCAACAAGTCTTAGTTAGTTAGAGCCAGTCCGTGATAAATATCGGAAGCAAATCGTAACGAGTTGTCATTTACCGGCAAACAGCCAAATACACAATGAACAGCTTTCTCTAAACAAGTCTGCTTATAGAAAAATATTACGCTATTTCTCCCAGAATGTTATAATTATGTTTAGCAGAATATTATCACACTTCTCCCAGTATCATTCGTTAATCGTTCGTTCTTTGAGAATTAAAAACCAGGTACATTTTATTGAATTGCATTCATATATTGGACTGATCATCTCTGGGGAAAACTCAGGCTAATATTCTACCTGTCTTGTTTCTACCTATAGTATTCTCCATCTGTAGCTTTTCCCTCATGGTTATCACTTATCCCGGAGTGACTCAATAAATGCGGTGGATGTGCCATACTACCTGGGCAACAAAAATATCTACAGTGCATTAACTTAAACTTAATTCCATTACCTTCGTGTGAAAACATACCACATGCAACTGACACTGACAGTGACAACTGTACTAGAACGTTATGACATTTGTAACATATTATTATATTTTTAGTACAATATGTTATTCCATATCTCTCTGCACCCTCTGCCAAATGTTTATATAGAATTTAAACAGGATACGTTCTTTCCAATTTCATTTACATGTTATGCTAATTATTTCTGAGTGTGTATTCTATTAATCCTATGCCTTAACCCTTTGTTTCTCTGTGTCAGACCCCACCAGTAGTTTTTCATTCATGGTTACAGAGGTTTTGTTCTAATGGGGTGACTATCTATATGCGATGGCGACAAGAGAAAAAATATCTACAGTGAATACTTACGATTGGATTTACATTATTGTAGTGGCCCTAGGGGTAGCCAACTACGGTACGACAGGCGTTATAATAGATAACGCGTGTCCTAGTTGTTTGGATTCAGTGTTTGCTCCTGCCGGTATATTAGGCAGGACGGTGATGCCCGTAGCAAATAACAGATAGTACCAGTGGAACAGAACACAGTTAGATTCGGTTAACTGTACGGTTATAGTTTTATTGCTTTCTACTAGTTTACAAATAATTCCCAGGCATTCGTATATGAAGCGGATTCTATATCTATCTCGTCTAATATTACAGCATTAACGCGTCACCGGCTTCGTCTTCCTCTCTCACGTTCGTCCTCGCTTCGCGTAGACCTAGGCAGCCTCCACGGGTGTCTCTCTCGTAGTCGCTCTTGGCTCTACCTAACTGAAATCCCGTTCGTCTCCACCTGTAGTGAAAGATCCCGGCTGAGCCCTCATTTTCCCTGTAGTCTTTTTTTCCTTCGTGAAAACCCGTGCTTCTCGTCCCTCCGTTATCTCTCTCTTTCTCTTCTTCTTCTTGTTCTTCTTCTTCCTACCTAGGCCTGAAAAATAACGCTCTCTTCTTCTCCTTCTTTCTCTTCTTCTTCCTGCCTAAACCTAACCTGAAAAATAACACTCTCTTATATGCTTCCTTCTTCTCCTTCTTCTCCTTCTTCTTCTTCTCCTTCTTCTTCCTATTCCTATTCCTTTATCCTTTTCCTACCTGTACCTGCAAAATAACGCTAACGCTCTGCGATTCGGCGCGCCTTATAAACCTCGCTGGCACGCAGATTTTGTTCGCTGGTGCAATCGCTTTCACCCTATGACGCAACCTGTGGCTGGTACGATGATTGCATCATCTTATGCAACTCGTTTCTGAGTACATATTCCTCTCTTCGACAACTTAGACTATTCATTCTATTCAAATCTCCTCGTATATTATGCTGATTAATAGTACAGAACCGCACTGATTATTATACTATATATATCTTGCGTTATCGTTTTCCCCGACCATAGCAGTAGCAGTAGCACAGTAGTAATCCTAACCCTAACCCTAACCTTAACCCTAACATTGACCCTAACCCTAATCATAACACTATCCTAACACTAGTGCTTCCAAGTTGCGGTAACCTCCCTCCACGCCCGGGGGATAGCATTACCCTAGCGAAGTGATAGCATGAACCAAGATGGCTGCGCCCATGGACGTGCGCGCTTTCTATGTGCTGGCTATATCTTATCCTCTCTTTAGTAAATATATGGCTATTCTATCTATACTGTGAGTTCAATCTATCCATCCTGATCTAGTCTACTGCTCCTGTGAGTTACACACCCCCGAAATCTCCACATTATCATTCATTGTTTGAAAATATACCACATGCAACCGTACTCTACATAGCTCTTGTAACCTAGCTATTGCCACCTGGTGAGAACTTTAAGCAAGCATCTGGGAGCAATGAGTTTCAGTGAAAATCAGTCCGCGAGAAATACACAGAAGAGAATCGTGAAGAAGAGAAAACTTACGATTGGAATTACGTTCCCATCGTGTGGAAATATACGATCTCTCTTCATACACCTTATGCTAATACGTACCCTACCTCTCTTGTTTCTCTGTATCAGTCTCCACAAGTAGTTTTTCGTTCCCGGTTATTGATTTTTATCCTGATGGGTGACTTCTTATATGCGATGGCGGCAAGTTCCTACATGAAGAACAAAAATATCTGCAGTGAATCAACTTATCATTTGGTTTACGCTACCACCGTGTGAAAGCATACCACGTCTACGTGTGCTGAACATTTAGTTGGTGGGGGTTGGAAAACGTAAAATATGAACCTAAGAATGTTACACATATAACATACAACATAATATAGATAGTAATAACAATAATAATAATAATTTATATTATCATTATTATGAAAAAACATAAATGGAATGCAAAAAGACAGCCACACGTAAAAGTACGAGTGTACAGTGCGAACGTAGATTTCATTCCTGCGCCCGTGCACACGCACACGCACACGCACACGCACACGCACACGCACACGCACACGCACACACACACACACACACACACACACATCCAATTTATGTTTGAGATTTTTAAATGTCTACAGTATTAGTGAAATATGCAGGAATGGGAAAAATATCGTGAATGTCGTTAAAATACGAATGTCAACGATACATTTTGATGGGCAACAGTGTAAACAAGTGCGCTATACATACTGTTTGTGTTTCAATTATTCTTAATTATCTTAATAAGCTGCGTGTTTTATCAATGTAGGCATTAGGAATCTTTTGTATGAAGTGTAGTATAATTATCTAAAAAACAATTAATTAATCAATTAGTGTCCAGATACATAGCTTGATTAGGTTTTATGCCACCGTTTTAATGATATCATAATTGAGCGGCCTTTCTATGTACATTAGTATAGGGAAAGAATTGTGGCGGATTATGTATGTATGTATGTATGTATGTATGTATGTATGTATGTATGTATGTATGTATGTATGTATGTATGTATGTATGTATGTATGTATGTATGTATGTATGTATGTATGTATGTATGTATGTATGTATGTATGTATGTATGTATGTATGTATGTATGTATGTATGTATGTATGTATGTATGTATGTATGTATGTATGTATGTATGTATGTATGTATGTATGTATGTATGTATGAAATAACCAATACTCTATATATATATATATTATATATAACTACTAGCACATTACAGTCCTAGAGACTGCGTTTAAGTGGGTTCTATTTGAGGATGGCGCGTTTAACATTTATTTCTCTCACTTTTATTGAGGGACGTATTTACAGTAAATGAAAAATTAACTTGATATTTAGATCGGTTCATATTATCAATATTGTTAAAAAGTTGTAACTAAATATATATAAAATCTGAATTCTACCTTAAAATATATACAATTTTTCAAAAAGAAAAATGGGGAGATTTCATAGTACAATCTTACTGTATATAGATATTATTTTTGAAAAATATTATTCTGGTTAGGAAGCATTCAATGATAAGGTCAAATTCTTAAAAAAAGCAAATGCGTTGAGTAAGTTTCTTGAAGATATAGTTTTTGAATGTCAGTGGACGGCGGGGCACGGTTTACACTCCGCTGTCAAAAATATATTGCACACACCGCGCGCACACAACACATTACACAACGCGCGCACGCACGCACTCACCCATTCACACACATACGACACTTGCGCACGCACAATCACCGCGCCCACGCACACCACATACGCACATTTTACACACACACTGCGGCGCGCACACACCATACACGCACACGCACACGCGCACGCCACACCGCACACACACAACACGCACACACAACCCATACATACATACATACATTTATTACAGCATAATTACATACATACATACATACATTACATACATACATACATCATAATTACATTACATACATGCATGCATGCATGAGCATGCATTGCATGCATGCATGCTACATACATACATACATACATACATTACTACATACAATACATACATAACATTACATACATACATACTACATACATACATGCATACATACTACATTACCATACATACATACATACAGTACATTACATGCATGCATGCATGGGCATGCAGGCATGCCATGCATTGCAGTATGTGGTTTGTGGACCGTTGTGTGCGTGTGCACCCGTGTGGTGTGTGTGTACGCACGCACGCACGCACACACCACACACACACGCACCGCCAAGCGCACCCGCACGACGCAGCACGCACGCACGCACACACACACCACACACACACACACTACCTTACTCCTACATAATACATACATACATACATACATACATTACATACATTATACAGCATACATACATAACATACATACATACATACATACATCATACCTACATACATACATACAGACATACATAATACATACATACATACATACATTACATACATACATACATATGATACATACATACATACATAATACATACATACATACAATACATACATACATTACATACTACATACATCATACATACATACATAACATTACATACATACATACATTACATACATACTCATTACATACCATACATACATCGACATAATACATACATAACATACATTACATACATACATACATACATACATACCTACATACATACTACCATCATACATACATACATACAGACTACATACATAACATACATACATACTACATTACATACATTACATTACTATACATACATTAATACAGAATACATACATACATAGCATACATTACATTACATACATACATTACATAATCACATACATACATACCACATACATACATACATAATACTTACAACATTACATACATTACATACATACTACATACTACATACATACATACATACAATACATACAATACATTACATACATACATACATACATACATCATAGCATACATACATTACATACATTACATACATACATTACATACATACATACATACATACATACATAACATACATAAACATACATACATTTACATACATAAACATACATTACATACATACATACATACATTCATACATACATACATACGATAATTACATACATACTACATACATACATACATAATACATACATACATACATACATACATACATACATACATACATACATACATACATACTACATAGCATACATACATACATTACATAATACATACAATACATACATGACATACACATACATACATACATAAATACGATACATACATACATACATAAATAACATTATCATACATATCATACATAGCATACATAACATTACAATTACATACATACATACAACATACATACTACATACATACATACATACATACATACATACATACCAAATACATACCATACGTACATACATTACATACTACATACATACTACTACATAATACCATACATACATACATACATACATTACATACATACATACATTTACATACATTACATACATACATACATACATACATAACATACATAATAAATACATTACATACATACATAATACATACATACATACATACATTACATTACATACATACATACATACATACATACATAAATACATACATACCATACATACATATACATACATTACATAACATACATACATACATACATACATACTTACATACATACAAACATACATACATACATACATTACATACATACATACATACATACATACATACTTAATACATTACATTACATACATACATACATACATACATACTACATAATACATACATACATACATACAGACATACATACATACATACAGTACATTACCATACATACTACATACATACATACATAACATACATACATTACATACATACATATACATACTACATACAATACATACTACATAACATACATACATACATACATACATACATACATACATACCATTACATACATACATACATAATCTACATACAACATACATACATACTACATACATACGCATACCTACAGACATTAACAATACATACAGTACATCCATTACATTAACATACATACATACATACATACATACAACATACATAACTACAATTACCATTACTATTACATAATTACATACCATAATACATACATACATACATAACATACATACATCCATACATTACATACATTACATTTACAATATAACCTTACATACATACATACATACATACAATACATACATACATACATACATACAGACATACATCATACATACATACATACGAATACATACAATACATACATTACATACATACATACATACATACATACATACATACTACTACATACATACATACATACATACATAACATACATACATACACATACATACATACACTACATACATACATACATAACATAATACATACAGGTACTACATCAACATTAACAATACATACTAACATACTACATTTACATACATAACAACATACATACATACATAACATAATACATACAGGTACTACATCAACATTAACAATACAT
>NW_014577098.1:106748-107884 GCF_000485595.1 Priapulus caudatus | reverse complement strand
TATATATATATTAGTAAGTATATCAATGGTGTCCGTCCATGCGCAATAGCAGCCGAAAAGAATTACACTTTGTTTAAAAAATACTGACTTAAAATGGACAGAAAGTTCTCCAAAGTAGATATACTTGATAAATCTCCATCCCTTGATATATGACCTCGCCTTATGAATACGAGGGAGCCCTCTCATGTGACCGTGGAGTGTGGCGCGCAGCGTAAGATCTGTGTTCGCTCAGGCGCAATATCAGTCGAGTGAAACTATACTTTGTCAAATTATGCATTTAAATTTGAGAGAAGATATCCGTTAGGCTTCCGCTTAGGCTTAGGTTTAGAGGTACGATAGGGTATACGATAGACGATGTGGTTAAGAACTGCATCGCTTGTCTTACGCCGATATGTCTGTACTGCCAACCCTGTTTACTGTTAGTATTCACATTTCGTATAGCGTCTATACAACAACAACAACAACAACAACAACAACAACAACAACAACAACAACAATAACAACAGTGTGTCCGCCCTATCAACACACTCATTCCACAACGATAGAATCCTATTTGGTTGCCATCGTGCATTCACTTCGGAGGCAGCGCCGTGCCTTTATTCTCGCCCCATACTAATAATGCATGAGGAAAGGGGTGCGGGCATCTCGACGCATCATCCCTGAAAGGCAAATGCCCTAAAAAGCAATGGTATTCGCTCTACATTACGTACTAAAAAACAACGGCACAATCTATTAGCAAGCATGTATTTTATTCTGCTGAAATACGTAGGTTTAAATTGTTGATGGTATGCAGTTATATATAGCGGTCTCTATTAGAACGTTTCAAAATAATCTTAGCTACCAATCATTACTGATCATAATGCACACGAGATGGCAGCACGATGCAGTTTTACGGTTTAACCACTGTTTAAGGAGCCATACAACACTTTTTTCCAGTAAAATTCAGCACTAAAGACTTTTTCTATCACCCCTCAGCTATCTTCCCTCCCGCCTTTCCTCAGTCTCCCACTCCTCTCTCTCTCTCTCTCTCTCTCTCTCTCTCTCTCTCTCTCTCGACAAGCTATATTATGCAGTTTTTGTCAGTCCGTACTGCACGTCTGAAACGGTGCTCGCGCATGCGCAATATCTCCCGATAA
>NW_014577098.1:102970-106738 GCF_000485595.1 Priapulus caudatus | reverse complement strand
ATGATAACATTTCACCGGTAGGCCATCCTTACGAAATGGGAAGAAGACATTGCATGTAATGTGCCCGCTGCATAGACCAGTAAATACACAATCTGGCTACGTTTGTGTGTTAGCGCATGCGCAATATCTCACCAGAGAAGTTATATTTTCTTATGAATATGCATTTAATATGGTTAGTGGGTATCTCAACCTAGATTTCTTTAATAAATTTTTATTAGTATACCTGTCTTTATAATTAGTAGAACGCCCTAGCCTGTAGGGTGCAAAACTCTAACTTCATCCGATCCCGTCCTTCCCATTGCCTCCCTTTCCCTCGCTCAGCCTCCTTCTTTTTCTACCGCCCTCAGCTATCTTCCCTGCCTGCTGTCCTCAGTCTCCCACTCCTCTCTCTCTCTCTCTCTCTCTCTCTCTCTCTCTCTCTCTCTCTCTCTCAGCAAGCTATATTATGCAGTTTTCGTCAGTCCGTACTGCACGTCTGAAACGGTGCTCGCGCATGCGCAATATCTCCCGATAAGAATAATATTTTGCGAGAATTGTGCGATTAAAATGGAGAGGAGGTATTCTAGCATAGATTTATGTGATAACATTTTATCGATAGGCTTTTCTTACAAAATGGGAAGAAGACATTGCATGTCATGTAAGGTGCCCGCTGCATATAACAGTGAGTACTCAATCTGGCTACGTTAGTGTGTTAGCGCATGCGCAATATCTCACAAGAGAAGTTACATTTTGTTATGAATATGCATTTAATATGGTTAGTGGGTATCTCAGCCTAGATTTCTGTAATAAAATTTTATCAGTAGACCTGTGTTTATAATTAGTAGAGCGCCCTAACCTGTAGGGTGCAAAACTCTAACTTGATCCTCTCCCGTCATTCCCATTGGCTTCCTTGTCTCTCGCTCAGCCTCCTTCTTTTTCTACCGACCTCAGCTATCTTCCCTGCCTCCTGACCTCAGTCTCCCACCCCCCCCTCTCTCTCATCAAGCGATATTATGCAGTTTTCGTCAGTTCGTACTGCACGCCCGAAAAGGTGTTTGCGCATGCGCAATATCTCACCAGAGGAGTCATATTTTGTTATGA
The DNA here is from genome assembly GCF_000485595.1 of Priapulus caudatus. NCBI lineage: Eukaryota > Metazoa > Priapulida > Priapulimorpha > Priapulimorphida > Priapulidae > Priapulus > Priapulus caudatus. The sequence continues at coordinate 105,658 of NW_014577098.1, read as the reverse complement.
ATATGCATTTAATATGGTAAGGAGGTATCTCTGCATAATTTTATGTAATTAATTGCTATTAGTAGACCTATGTTTATAATGAGGAGAGCGTCCTAGCCTGTAGGGTGCAAAGCTCCAAGTGTGTGCAGAGTGGCAGATGAAGAAGTGGAGGCAGGGGAAATGTGTGAGAAGGTAGATGCAGGGAGAGGTAGATTCGGTGTATTGGGAGGGTGCGGGTAGAGGCAATGTGTGAGAAGGTAGATGCAGGGAGAGGTAGATTCGGTGTATTGGGAGGGTGCGGGTAGAGGCAATGTGTGAGAAGGTAGATGCAGGGAGAGGTAGATTCGGTGTATTGGGAGGGTGCGGGTAGAGGATATATGTGTGTGGGGGAAATGTAGGGAGAGGTAGGGGTAATGAATGGCATCTTGTTAATAGTTAAAAGGAGCCGAATTTCTTGCTCTATTTACATTCAAAGACCAGTGTGTAAGCCTAGTATGGGGCAAAGAAGTTCCAACGAATTAATACTATCTGGAGTGAGTAATTATAGTCTTAGATATCTATTAATCTTAGATTATAATCTATTATTATGCACTTCCAATACTATATAGGTGAGTAGCGCATACAAATAGTAGCACAACCTCGCGAGCACTTTGATAGGGAAATTATTTGATCTCTTCATCGCTATATTTGCGTGCACCTGCTCACTACCTGGAGTGCAAAAGCAAGATTTCTTATTTATTTAATACGGATTTACAGCGCAATGTGTGACCTTACTATGCGTGTAAGAGGCCAAAGACCGCCCCTGACTATTTATTTGTGCTTTATTGGCCTAACACGTATAGTTACTGTTTATCTAGTTGTACCAACTGTCTGGTGCGTGTACATGAGTTAGACTCGTCATATCAGGGGGTCAATAATGACAAATTGTCATTTTTAATTGTTAACGATTAGCTGTTATTATTTGTTAATTATTTAATTGTTATATTTGTCATTATTAACCCCTGGTTATATATTTATGTCGTGCGGGTGTTTTTGGCTCGTCGGTGTAACTAAAGGCTGAATAAGAGTACTGCTGTACTGCTGCAAAAATCTGAATAACATTACTGCTGTAACACGGTGATTAGGCTTAAGTCAGCAGTAGACCGCGTTCTTCGTCTTTCCCAACATCGTAACCTGATTTGCCCTCATCCAGTCAAGAATATCACACATACAGACATACACAATTCGGTCAGCGTCTACAAAGCCCTCTTTATTTTTGTCCTATTCCTCATCTTTTCTTTGTTTCGTTTTTCTTTGACGGTGGCATCTCTTGTATATAACTCGTTCGTGAGCAGTCGCTAGCACGTAACACCGTTCCTCCTCGCACATCTAAAGCTAGGTTTACACTATCGAAAATCCGACGAGTTGATCAACTTTTCAACGTTCTATCAAACTTTCTATCAGCCGTTCAAATTTTTCACGTTATCGACCGCGAATCGGCAAACGTTTCAACATTTGACCCGTAGAGTGCGCGCGGGGCGATGTGCATGGATGCGCATTTTTGCACGCATTAATTCGTTGATCTAAGCTTGGAGTAATAAGCTGACGTAGGTGCTGGAGTAGTATTTATCCTTATTACGCCAAGATCTAAGCGAGCGAGTATCTGCTAGCTATAGCGTATAGAGCGAGTTCTAAGTTGAGTGATCTAACTGACCATAGAAATCGCAGCCCAATAGGTTATAGGGTATAGAGTATAGTTTATTGGGCTGCGAGATCTATGTAAGCGACCCGCCGACACCCGCCATCACTCGTCACCCTAGCGGCATCCCCGTGTGCGTCACTAGCCCAACCTTCGACGGACGTCGCAAGCCGTCTCACGCATAGGTGGCGCCATCGTCGTTTACGGCCCGTCGACGGGCGCTAACGTCTCGATGAGCTATTTGCCGCCCGGGAATATCCCGATGCACTAATTGTTCAGTTTGCAACTTGCCCGCTGCTGTAGGCTTTGGCTCTTGACCTATATATCACACGATATTTGCTTTGCATGAACGGCGCCAGTGTGCACGTATTCGTTGACCAACTTCCAAAGTACGTGTGAATGTAGTGGTGGTGTTTGTCAGAGTCTACGGGTGTCAGCGTGTGCGGGTGTGCGTGTTGGCTTGTGTCCCTAGCTGTTATAGCGTGCGTGTCAACGTGCAAGACAGCGTGTGGGTCAGCGTTCGTGTGTCAGCGTGTGTGAGTGTGTTAGTGTGCGTGTCCGCGTGTGTGTGTGTTAGCGTGCGTGACCTGCGCTGTGGTCAGCGTGTTATAGCTGCCGTGGGACTTGTGTGCATGTGCTGTCAGCGTGTGTGAGTGTGTTTAGCGTGCGTGTCCGCGTGTGTGAGTGTGTTAGCGTGTGTGCCCGGGTGTCAGCGTGTTATAGCGTGTGTGTCAGGCTGTGGTGAGTGTGTCGTTAGCGTGCATGTCCGCGTGGTCGTGAGTGTGCTAGCGTTGTGTCGACGTGTGAGTGTGTTAGCGTTGCTGTGTCCGCGTGTCGGTCAGCGTGTTAGCGTGTGTTAGCAGCTATAGTTGGCAGTCATGTCGGACGATCCAAGCATACCGAGCCACTACGTGAGGTTATGAAGACATCTACCTACAGGACGTCAGTGATGGCTTCTGTACGTAGGTGAAGACGAGGAGATACGCAGATGACGACGTGCTCATCGCGACCTTCCCCAAGTGCGGTGAGTT
>NW_014577098.1:95470-97970 GCF_000485595.1 Priapulus caudatus | reverse complement strand
GTCTGATATTTCACGTGAATAAATTATCAATCCACGAGATATCTGTTGTAGATATAACATACTAGTTAAATCCCAATGCATTTTTGCATATATAAATGTTCTTGAAAACAAGTGAGTTCTGTCCTCCCCGCTCGTAAATACTGGTCCCTAACGTGCTGACGACTAGGGATCCCACGTATTACACGTTATCCCATGAGCCAAACGAAAAGACTTTCTGTTAATTGCTATATGGAAATCCTGAAGAAGACAGATCTCGACCGCACTTCGGTCCCTCTTCTGTAAAGTCACACACAAACTGAGGCAGGCGACCGCATTCCAACATGTTCCCACTATGCCTCCCGTCATCCCCGTCATCAAACGACGTCAATGGTTATCCTTTCATAGTTCCTCAGTAATTACAGTGGCTTGCTATGAAGTTGCCACCGCCCCGTCGCACGCGTGGCTAAGATTCTTCTCTGACTTCCGGCGAAATCTCGTCTGTGGCGTCCACTGACCGCACTGGTACAATGAGAGCGAGCAGAAACAAGTGTCGTTACCTGAAAAAAAAAGTCAGAAGAGAAGAGAATCATAATTCGATATGTGCCAAGACTTTCGCAAGAGTCCATAATAGAATGTCTATTTATGGACTCTGATAGTTTACAAGATAAGAGTACACGTTCTCTCATTCTCTACGCCGTGACAGTAGGGCCGTGAATTGGTAGGATTTAGATAACACACACACGCACGCACGCACGCCCCCCACACACACACATACACACATACACCGCATCGCACGTACGGCGACACAACCCCCCTACACACACACAACGCACATACGCACGCACAGCACTCACGGCACGCACCACGCACGCATACCACACACACACACACCACACACACAATACACACACAACCACACACACACCCTCGCACACATACACCACACAAACTACACACACCCATCACACACAGCTTCACACACACACTCACACACACACCACACACACACACACACACACACACACACTCACACACACACACCACACACACACACACACACACACACACTACTGTCGTACTAAATGGATTCGCAATGAATGTGCGTTATAAATTTTGAAACCTTGTTTATACGCGTACACTCGCTTAATTCATATATGACATACCGCATTGCGAATGTACTGAAACTCTAGCACCCTGTACGCCTGCCTGCCACCACTCAGAGTGTAATATAGACGTTCCCACCGGGGCCTTTCTTATCTATCCATGCGGCTACGCAGTCCATAGCTGCGCTTGCCCAACATCGTAATTATTTCTTTATTGGAACCATGCTTTACGAGAGTTTGCAGCGCGAGAAATTATCGCCGCCGATATAATATAATGCCTACCAGAAGTATTGTACACTTGAACATTTTGGTTTGGGAATATATTTATATTGCCTCGCTAATTCCGTTTCCGGTGTATTGAAGTTCGATGCAACCTGTAATCATATATATGAAAAGTCGTAGGATAAAAAGGTGAACTAAGATTCGACGTAAACTAAGATAAAAAAAACTTATCGGCTTGGCCTTTCATAATTACACTTAATAGAAAGCCGTCTGCGCGTTTAATAAGTTTTATAGATGGTACTTTGCTACTTGGCTTACTTGATAGATCGACAGCCTCTGCTGTTAATTCTGACTATTACCAAACCAAGTATTTCTTGAGAATGAGCGCTGTCCAGCAGTAGCACAGCTGACTCGGTGACCGGCTGTGGCGATTCTGTGTTAATCATTCACCGTGTAAGTCTCTCCAGGCTACATAGAGACGACCCAAACTCACTACCCTAGCTAGTAAGGAACGGGGTTTATGCATTCGATTACCATGATCATCAGTAGGTGGAGCGAGCATCATTAACCCGGTAGAGCAGTCAACGAAGCTCTTGGCGACAACGTATTATCTCACTAATGCGCACACCGACGTTTAAAAGTCCGTGCCTACGTTTTGACGACACACGGCGTGCGATAGAATATGCCGTAGTATACGAACCTCATAAGCCTCATAAAAGATTAGTCTTCCAACAGTCTAAGCGATGATTAAATGAGACAGACTGAACAACTGGCGATTCGCCAAAGAAAAAAAGCTTCAAATTTCAGTATAATCAGAATAGGATAGGTAAACGAATTCTAATAGGGAATGACACGAAACGAAGAAGCTGAACACTAAGGGAAACCTTTGCAGAATATCACGCTAAGGATGATCGGAGTGCGTACGAACAGTGATTTTAGAGCAAATGGAATGCCAATCTTTACTCTGACCATGATAAATTCCAGAAAGATTATAGAGTTTAGCATGGAGAAAGCCGGACACGAAGAAGCAGGCCAATCCATTCGAGTCAAAGCAACCTCGGGCTATTACGATAGTTTTTGGAAAGCCTATCTATCTATATATCTGCTATAGAATAATTAATAATATATCAGGTAGTTAATAAAGAGCAAATGTTTATTAACTCTGATATGATATATATTAATATATATATATATAT
>NW_014577098.1:86801-95445 GCF_000485595.1 Priapulus caudatus | reverse complement strand
AGGGTGCGGAGGGGGAGTGTTCACTTTCACGCTCGCCGCCACGATGGAGATTTTGCAATTATCTACACTAAAATAGGGAGCGACCTTGAGGTGAAATTCTTGCAAATTAAAAAAAAAAAAATTTTTTGGCTTTGGGTGCGCGGGGCGTGCGAAATTGGTTTATCCCACGAAGAGTTTCCGGACCCAGGCAATCAGCGACACTCAATTTCACATCGACTTCCTCGCATAAGAACAATGTAAATTTTTACACCAACCCTAACCCTAAGACGTTAACCAACCCCCTACCCTAACACTAACTATAAATCAACCAGGTCGGTCTATATAGACACATATATTGAAAACATCATCTAGTGGTCGGTGTCCGGAACTTGCTGCGTGGGAAAAAAATTTCGCCGGCCGGCCGGGGTTCGTTCGAACCCCCCGAAACCCCCCTGCTACGGCCTTACTAGATATAATAGTATACTAGATCATACGTATATATTATAGATACAGTAATAATATTAGGTGTAAGCGTTATAAATTTAATATACTAATATACTAATATACTATAATTACTAATATACTTACTACATATATTACTAATATATTACTGAATATATTACTAATTATTAAGTAATAAGCGGCAACAGCTGCGCGCGCGGGAGAGCAAGGCAGCCGGTAATCCACATGGTAGGAACTATCGGCAATAATAGGTGAAAGAAGAGTAGGCTATAGAAACATTAAGAATTTTGTCAGTAATCGATTTGATTTTAGTTAGCATATATAATTTATTGAAACGATTCAATACTGCCTAGTGCTGAAACAGTGTCTTCTGACCTCCATAAAGCCAGATTGGTTTTCTAAGTGCTAAGTTTTTATAATTGAAATTTAACAGTATAATAAACTGTGAAAGTGAGTTGTGACCAATGGACTATTAAGAATTGGAATGTTTCTGAACAAATTTAAGAAAAGGGATGTGTGATGCTTGTGTAGTATAAACCTCGCGTATACACGTATAGCCTGAAGTGGAATGTAGGCGCGGCGTAGTCAATATCAACCTCGGCAGATACACAGAAGGCTTGTAAGTGCTTCCAGGAGTTGCGAGAACTAAAAGTGTTCTTGAAAACAAGTGAGTTCTGTCCTCCCCGCTCGTAACATACTGGTCCTGACGTCGGACTTCCCGTATAACACGTACCATCACAAGACTCGTCATCATCGTTAGCCAGTGCATTTCCTCTCTGTAAAGTCACACACAACTGAGCAGGCGAACCCCCGCTCGGTCGCTTGGCTCCCTCGCCTGGTCGCTTCGCGCCCGAGCAGGGGCGTGTACAGGGGGGGTCCAGGGAATCCGGACCCCACCTTGCTCGTGCAGAAAACGCATCTGAGGGGGTGTAATTTTAAAAATTTTTCTGGGGGAGGGCCCCCCAGACCCCCCCTTCGCGTGCTCGCAACTTCGGGTTACGGTTAGACACCCACTGGTACAAATCCTGTACACGCCCCTGCCGAGCAAATTGCCAACATTGAAAAACGAACCCCCCCCCCCAATACAAAGCTGGCTACGGGCCTGCTAGTATACTGTACTAATATACTAGTATACTAGTATACTAGTATACTGTACTAATATATTAGTAACTCTATATATTAGTGTAAGCGTGCAACAGTCGCGCCGCGAGAGCAATGGCAGCCGGTAATGCAATGGTAGGAAACTATCGGCAATAATAGGTGAAAGAGAGTAGGCCTATAGAAACATTAAGAAGTTTGTAGTAAATAGATTTCGTATTTAGTTAGCATTATATTTTATTGAAACGCTTCAAGTGCCTGTGGTTTAGAGTTTCACTTCTCCATCCTGCACAGCATCTTTCCGAACACAACATTAAAATTGCACTTTTAAACCTGTTACTTTCCTGGCTTTAAACAATGAGAATAACAAGCTACTAAAAATGAAAACACTAGAAACAACTTCTCTCTATCGGTCCCTTCTTTAGTAAAGTCACTAAGCTGTATCTAGCATGAAATACCTTCACTCGTGCTGTTATTCACAGTCCTACACTACCTATGTCACATAATCTTTCAGATGTACCGGCTTTTTGATATCGCGCCTCGATCTCGAAGACATGTTCCCGGACTTTTGCGAGTTACAGTCCATATCGCGCACTTTTGAACTATTATCTCGATCACGCACTTCCACATCACAGTCCCATTTTGCGTTCGCGTCTATTCACTCCCGGGCTGCACGGTATGATCACTCCTGGGCTGCACGGTACTTTTGGGCTGCACGGTACAGAAACTTTCTCTGGGATGAGACCACCACGGTGTATTGTAGGCTTAACTGTCTCAGTCTTTGGCGTCAGACCAGACAGCGGATCATCCCCTTCTGGGGACAGATTGCGAATTCTTGGGGAACACATTGTCGGCCTCATGTGTACACGATTGCGACGGTACACTCCTCCGTCAAGTAGTACTAGTAGTACTCGTACTACATTCGTACACGATTTTCTTTACAGATGATGATGAATGCATTGCTTCTGCACCATGTGATGCTAATGCTGCGTGTGTCAACGCTCCTCCTGGAAGTTTCACATGTATATGCAACACTGGATACATTGGAAATGGATTGACTTGTGCTGGTATGCACTTACATATATCACAGTCTCACTTCCTTGCTAATCGTTACAAACTTAGATAATGAAGATATTGATTATTAAATGCTTTTTTCGATTTTCTTTACGGACAATAATGAATGCAGTGCTTTATACAGATATATAGATAGATAGGTTTCCAAAAACTATCGTAATAGCCCGAGGTTGCTTTGACTCGAATGGATTGGCCTCTTCTTCGTGTCGGCTTTCTCCATGCTAAACTTATAATCTTTCATGAATTTTATCATGGTCAGGTAAAGATTGGCATTCCCATTTGTCTAAATAATCCTGTTCGTAGCACTCGATCATCTTAGCGTGATATTCTGCAAAGGTTCCCTTTAGGTTCAGCTTCTTCGTTTCTGTCATTCCCTATTAGAATTCGTTTCCTTCCTATTTGGTTAACTGAAATTTGAAGCTTTTTCTCCGGCTCTCGCAGTGTTGGTCTATCTATTTAACCACGCTTGGACGTTGAAGACTAATCTTTATGAGCTTATGAGGTCATCCTACGCATTGCATCGCGTCCCGTGTTTCAAAAACGTAATCACGGGCTTTAACGTCGTGTGCCGATTAGTGAGATAATACGTTGTCTGCAAGAGCGTTCGTTGACTGCTCTACCGGTTATGGATGCTCGCTCATCCTACTGATGATCATGGTAACGATGCATAAACCCGTCTTAACTAGCCTAGGGTAGTGAGTTTGGTCGTCTCTATGGTATGCTGGAGAGACTTACACGGTGAATGATTAACCAGAATCCCACACAGCCGGTCACGAGTAGCTTGCTACTGCTGGACAGCGCTCATTCTCAAGAAAACTTGGGTTGGTAATAGTCACGAATTAACAGCAGAGCTGGTCGATCTACAAGGTAAGCCAGAGTACAAGTCACACATCTAATAAAATTCTTAAACCGCGCAGACGGTTTCTATTAAGTGTAATTATGAAACGGCAACGATAAGTTTTTTTTTATCTAGTTACGTCGAATCTTAGTTCACTTGTTTATCTACGACTTTCATATATATGATTACAGGTTGCATCGAACTTCATACACGGAACGAATTATCGAGGCAATATAAATATATTCCACCAAACAAAATGTTCACGTGTACAATACTTCTGGTAGGCATTCATATTTATATCGGCGCGATAAATTCTCGCTGCAAACTCATCGTAAAGATGGTTCAATAAAGAAATAATTACGATGTTGGGAGCAGCTAGGACTAGGTAGCGCATGATATATAAGAAAGGCGGTGGGAAACGTCTAATTACACTCTGAGTGGTGGCAGCAGCGTACATTGCTAGATTTCAGTACATCGCAATGCGGTCATGTCATATATGAAATTAAGCGAGTGTACGGTATAAACAAGTTTCAAATTTATAACGCACATTCATTGGAATCCTCTTAGTACCGAAGTAGTGTGTGTGTGTGTGTGTGTGTGTGTGTGTGTGTGTGTGTGTGTGTGTGTGTGTGGTGTGTGTGGAGTGTGTGTGTGTGTTGTGCGTGTGTGTGTGTGAGTGGTGTGTTAGTGTATGTGTACTGTGTGGTAGGTGTATGTGTGTGTGTGTGTGTGTGTGTGTTGTGTGTGTGTGTGTGTGTATGCGTGCGTGCGTGCGTGCGTGCGTGCGTGTGTGCGTGCGTATGTGCGTATGTGTGTGTGTAGGGGGGTTGTGTGCGCGTACGTGCGTGCGTGTGTATGTGTGTATGTGTGTGGTGGGGGGGGGCGTGCGTGCGTGCGTGTGTGTGTTATCTAAATCCTACCAATCACGCTACTGTCACGGCGTAGAGATTGAGCGAACTGTATCTTACTTGTAAACATATCAAGAGTCCATAATAGAACATTCTTATTATGGACTCTTGCGAAGTCTTGGCACATATCGAATTATGATTCCTCTTCTCTTCTGACTTTTTTTTTCAGGTGACGACACTTGTTCTGCTCGCTCTCATTGTACCAGTGCGGTCAGTGGACGCCACCACGAGATCGCCGGGAATCAAGAGAAGAATCTTAGACCACGCGTGCGACGGGGCGTGCAACTTCATAGCAAGCCACTGTAATTACTGTGGGAAGGATAGCATTGACGTCGTTGATGACGGGATGACGGGAGGCATAGTGGAACATGTTGGAGCGGTCGCCTGCTCAGTTGTGTGTGACTTTACAGAGAGGAAATGTCACTGCTACGATGATGACGAGTCTTGTGATGGTACGTGTTAATACGTGGATCCCGAGCGTAGGACCAGTATTTACGAGCGGGGAGGACAGAAACTCACTTGTTTTCAAGAACACTTTTATTCTCCAACTCCTGAAGTCACTTACCAAGGCTTCTGGGTACTCGCGAGTGATATTACTACGCGCGCCTAATTCCACTTAGCTATACGTGTATACGCGAGGGTTTATACTACACGCATCAACATCCCCTTTTCTTTAAAGTTTTTCAGAAACAGTTCCAATGTCTTATAGTCATTGTCACAACACACTTTCAGTTATATACTGTTAATATTTCAATTATAAAAACTTAGCACTTAGAAAATCCAATCTTGCTTTTATGAGGTCAGAAACACTGTTTAGAGCACAGGCACGTAATTGAAGCGTTTCAATAAAATATAATGCTAACTAAATCCGAAATCGATTTACTACAAAATTCTTAATGTTTCTATAGGCCTACTCTCTTTCACCTATTATTGCCGATAGTTTCCTACCATTGCATTACCGGCTGCCATTGCTCTCGCGGCGCGACTGTTGCACGCTTATACTAATATATTAGTAATATATTAGTAATATATTAGTAATATATTAGTAATATATTAGTAATATATTAGTAATATATTAGTATATTAGTATATTATTTATAACGCTTACACTAATATATTAGTGTATCTATAATAATATACTAGTATACTAGTATACTAGTATACTAGTACAGGCCCGTAGCCAGGGGGGGTTCGGGGGGTTCGAACGAACCCCCGCCTATCCTGAGTGTACGAAGGGGCACTGCATGCATCTTTCTTCATTCTATATTACAATTCAATATCTATGGTTCAATTTCAAGTAGGGTACAAGTCAATCCACCTCCTGTGTAGCCAATGTTGCATTCACATGTGAAACTCCCAGGAGTGTCGACACACTCAGCATTAGCATCACATGGTGCAAAAGCACTGCATTCATTTTCGTCTGTAAAAAAAAATCAAAAAAAGTATTTCATAATCAATAGCTTCATTAACTAAGTTTGTAGTAATTAGCAAGGAAGTGAGACTGTGGTATAGGTAAGTGCATACCAGAACAAGTCAATCCATCTCCAATGTATCCAGTGTTGCATATACATGTGAAACTTCCAGGAGTGTTATCACACAGAGCATTATCATCACATGGTGCAAAAGCACTGCATTCATTTTCGTCTGTAAAAAAAATCAAAAAAAGTATTTCATAATCAATAGCTTCATTAACTAAGTTTGTAGTAATTAGCAAGGAAGTGAGACTGTGGTATAGGTAAGTGCATACCAGCACAAGTCAATCCATCTCCAATGTATCCAGGGATGCATGTACATGTAAAACTTCCAGGAGTGTTGGTACACGCAGCATTATCATCACATGGTCCAGGAGTAGCACTGCATTCATTATTGTCTGTAAAGAAAATCGAAAAAAGTATTTCATAATCAATATCTTCATTAACTAAGTTTGTAATGATAAGCAAGGAAGTGAGACTGTGATATAGGTAAGTGCATACCAGCACAAGTCAATCCATTTCCAATGTATCCAGGGGTGCATACACATGTGAAACTTCCAGGAGTGTTGGTACACGCAGCATTAGCATAGCATCTACATGGCCAGGTAGCACTGCATTCTTATTGTCTGTGTAGCGTTTAGGTGTCTCTCTGCGCCACTGTCGTCGGCTTGGTGGGTCGTCTCATCGTCGGTGTCGATTGTCACATAGTCGACAGCAATAACCTTTCAGTTAAGAAACTACTCACCTTAGTCTATGTCCCGGTATGCGTTGAAATGGTCCGTTGTATCGTTCGTCCTACCTCTGTTTTTTGTTTGTGTTTTTTTTTTTTCTTTTTTCGGTACTCAGCTAGCTACTTCAGATGCGTCTCTACTATGCTTACTGGCGCTCACGGTCCTTTTAGAAACCCTTTTTCACTCGGCGGTTCGTTCGTGTTCCGGTTGCGTATAGCGTTGGTTAGTCTCGACTATAATGGCCACACCCACTAAATCTGTGATCATATCTGTGCACCCCACCCGCGCTCGCTGGCCTTAGTTATTCGTGCTGTATAATAATTGTTCAAACCCGGTGTATTAATATCTATATTAGGCTATACAGATTTTTTTATTTATTTGGCGTATTTCCTAGATCTCTATATGCTAAATTATCGGCATGTGTGTTTCTTTCTACTGCACGGCTGCTCACAGCAATTATGAAGCATTAGGCAGTTTCTTATCCTGCACTGTGATAGGCGTCTGGCACTCTCCTTCCTCTACTTATTAGGAGTCATTTAACTCTATCTCATTGTTTTATTACTCGCCCACAGAACAAATTCAACAGGTAAGATACTAATGCCTACTCACCAATCCGTACTCTTAATCGTGTGGTCGTCATGTTCTCTTATCTTGGAATCCCTGCTGTGTGGTCCACTGTCGCACAGCCACTTGAACACTTTGGTGATCGTGATGTTATCTGTACGGTAGTAACGTAGGCTTAGCTGTTTCGTCACCTTTATACTCCCAGTCTTACTGTCATCACTTCTCAGCCGCCTCTCCGATCTGTCTATATTGCTCATTACAGAGTGGCTATCTATGCGGGGTCCTATCCTTCACTCGGACTCCCTGCCATGAACTCTGGTTTACGTCACTAGAACGTGGGCCCTGAATTACTATAACTCGTATGTGCTACTCTCTATATAACGCCCACTAAAACTCTTATTGCTGACTTCAAGCCACTCCTGGGACATTTACTAGAATGCCGTGTCGTTCGCCGCTCCCACACCGAGTCCTACTGTTTTATTTTCCTCCTGTCTTGGCAATGGTATGGAAATATCATTCGTCACTAGAGGTGGGGTTGGCTAACTCATTCATTGGCTCTATATTTGGCTGCCCCATGTATAGTCTTCGACTATTTTTTTCTACACACTAACAATTTGGTGAGGCTATCAAACCTGTTTATCGTTATTATATTATCGCTCATCATTCTAAATTTGATCACCTTGGACTCTTCACAATATTATATTTATATTGCCTAACACTCAATACATTATTATGTGTAATATTTAAACACACCTTTCTCTGCCTGTTGTGGTTCTCTAGTTGAGTTCTACGTCATCATTATTATCTCTTATGGCTTGTGTAATCCGTGTGGTGATTCCTGCTTTGCTACATTTGCTTTTCTCTTCTCTCAAGATCGACCCGTCAGTCGATCACAAACAACATGCCTGGCGGTGCACCGGCACATGGCGTAGAGGAGGCCGCAGTGCAATCTATCTCGGTGCTGCTTGTCCAGTGCCTTCCGTCGCTTTCCTGCGCCCAGCTTTCTTTTCTGGTGTAGCTGGCCGACGAGGTTGGCTCTTTTCGCCCTCTCTTCTGTCGCTGCGTCCTGTCGGGGCCTCTCTTCTGTCACTGCTGCCGGACTCGTCTCGGCACCGCTCAGGACAGGCGAGAGTTGCCGTCTTCCGGCTAGCCCTTCCGTGGTACTGAAGGTCGGCTGCTGCAACATCATCCCCAGGAACTGCGCGTTGAACTCGTGGTGGTGAATGTTCGGAATGGGTCGCTCAGGGGGTGGGCCGCCGGCAGTGCGCGCATCGTCGCCAGCAGCTGAGATGGCACTTCTGACATGCTCGGGCACTTCTAGCAGTGTCTCCACTCTCCATCCGGCACGGAGCTCGGCATGCGAGGTCGGCGGCGGGCGTCATCTCCATTGCGGATCTCATACGGCCGGGCGCGGGCCGCCTTGGCCTCCACCCTAGATGGGCGGATGAACATGTCCACACAGAACATACTGATCGTTCGGTACACTAGGAAAAACAAAGGTGTGACACACTCGTACAG
>NW_014577098.1:80828-86791 GCF_000485595.1 Priapulus caudatus | reverse complement strand
TGGTGGATGCGAAGAGGACACGCGAGAGTGAGTGTCTAGACTCTCACTCCCGAGATACCGCATATCCATATCGCCACAGTTACATGACGCTACAATATGTTTCCGTGTTGCAAATAAAAGTAGTAGCGGAAATGGTCACGAAATCGAGGCTTGGCATTCAATGGTCCGCTACTGTTTCAGATATCGCGGGCTCTTTCTCAATGGCAATTCGCAAGTGTATACATTTCGCCCCGTATAACGCATCTTCCATAGATTGTTTTAGCTGTAGGCCTATACGAGAAATTTATTTGTTCACACATTTCTCTATTTAATTCATTTCAGTTCGATGAGTGCTATTATTTTTGCAATACAAATGGGGGTGGCTATAGCCAACCACCCCATCACGCCCAATCCGCTCTTGCTCTTCCTCACAAATGTTTGATCGAGGAACAGTGACGCATACCTCATATTTGTGAAACATATGCCTACAATAGACAATAGATAGCCGGGCGGGATTGGAAGAGCGAGCCCGTATCTATCCCAGTAGCAGGATATATGTCCCCATCCACGTATTACGCACTATATAGACATATATTACATTATAAGAAGAAGAGGACGTCCGCTCGGTAGCGGCATACATGTAACATGGCAGATTTGCATACGCATATTCGGGAACTTTCCTTGAGCTCGTATTACCAATACAGTACAACCCCTTATAACATCTTCTGTATACCTGTACTATGAGCTGTTACTCAATTGGATTGTATTTGTCCGATAACACTGGTAGTATAGCTACTGCAGTGTGTTTGGAGGGCGGTGACAGGTGAATAAACGCCGGCCCAGCCCGGTGAGTTACGGACTCTGTTCGTTGACTGTTATAATTATATGCCCTCCCCCCTACCCCCTCTCTTCCCGACCGCCTCCCTCACACGTGCTTACCTTCCCGCCTCCCCTCACACGTGCTTACCTTCCCGCCTCCCCTTCCACGCCCCTGCACCTTCCCTCCCACACACAAATATATTTAATATAACAAATAAAATTTATACGTATGATATTTACAAAGCAAAAAAACCATAGCATTGCATTTTGATCGGTTGTACAAGAAACGCCTCACGTACGTTTCGCCTTTATTCCAACAGACCGACACACGATTAAAATAGTACTCTTAGCACATAAAGTTAGTTAGTCTCGACTAATACGATGGGTGGTCTCACTCATGAGTCATATGTCACGTGTGCTGCTGCGTTTCACATGACAGCAAGGCATGCCTGGGCTCTCGGCAAGCTCGTAAAAACAACCGCACAAAGCGATGGGGGACAAATCAGTTGGTGACAAATGGATGGGTGACAAATCGATTGGTGACAAATAGATGGGTGACAAATGCATGAACACAGACCTGCAGCAAAAAAAATGCGGGCGTTAGATGGGCAACACGGTGACAATAACGCGGTGATGACGCGAGGAGCGACAATGACACGAGTGACAATGACACGAGCGACAATGACACGAGCGACAATGGTACAAGTAGTCAGACAACGTTACACAGTCACCGACATGTGATGTAAACCATCTCCAGCCCTTGTCACACAATCACTAACACTTGTCGCACCATGACATTTGTCACACTGTCACCGACTCTTGTCACAGAATTGCTGAAACTTGTCAGACCGTAATTGACACATGTCACACTATCGTTGACACTTGTCACACTATTACTGACACTTGTCCCAATGAAAATGACATTTTTCACACAATTTTTAACACTTGTCACATAATAGCTGACATTTGCCACACAATTGCTAACCCTTTTCACACAATTGCTGACACCTGTCACACCATAACTGACATTTATCACACAATCGTTGACACTTGTCACATAATAGCTGACGTTTGCCACACCATCGTTGACACTTGTCACACCATTGCTAACACTCATCACACCATCGTTGACATTATCACCACGATGTGTTTGTAACCTATCAACGCACACACGTTAGCATGATTTGAGAGTGACACACTACTTTACATTATTTATAGTCACTTGAGGCAGATCGCATCAGCATGTCGTTAATCTCTACAAGGTATATTAATGATTGCGGGTAACCACGGTAACCGCTGGTAACCACAGCGATCTCCGGTAACCACGGTAACCGCTGGTAACCACAGCGATCACCAGTCGGTAACCACGGTAATCGCTGGCAACCACGGTAATCGCTGGTAACACAGCGATCACCGGTAACCACGGTAATCGCTGGTAACCACAGCGATCACCGGTAACCACGGTAATCGCTGGCAACCACAGTAACCTGTAACTGCCTCGATCACCGGTACCCACGCTGACCAAACATAGCAGGTGAATGTAGCACCCGTCACAGTGATAGTACTACACGTCCAAATGCATTGACCGTTCTTTCAAAGACGTTGGAAGAAGATTCAGATTAAGTGAATGCAATTCTGATCTTAATTTCTTTCATTCTCATGGGTTATGCCCTGCATGCCAAGATACATGGAAATTCAGATTTACAGTGCTAACATAACCTTATAATGTGCATGTCCCTTCCTTCGGCGTTCGCCGACATTCTGCCATCCACATGGAAGCTGCTTTTATCACCATAGCAACCGATCAATACTCGGCTGCTCAGTAGCACCAATGTCAATGATTGGCGGCACCCACCAGATGGCGCCACTTCTACGCTTATCGCTCCCCGGGGTCGAGACTTCGGCCGCCATCTTTTTCGCGCCGTCGCTGTGCCGACGGCTCCGACGCGCGAACACCGGTCCTAGACAGGCGCCGTCATCACGCCGGCTCTTCGTTCAGCAGCGGTTTCTCGTCGAGTTTCTCGCAGTCGGCCACCAGGGCGCGCTGCTGTCGGTGGTGTAGTTTGGCGGCGTGGAGGGTAGGTGGCGCTGCGTCGGGGATGAAGGCGGTCACCAGCAGAGCGAGGATGACCAACACAGCACCAAAGACAAACGGCGGGCCGGGAAGCAGTCGCTGGAACACACGTAAACGCACAGGGTGCGAAATTAAAGGCGAGCCCGGAGTCAAATACTCCCCGATTTGCTGTCGGACTCCCTGATTTGACATATGCAGGAGTCCGTGTGACTCCCTGAAAATTCTGCTATACTTACTAGTTCATTCCAGAGCACGGCCTCGCGGAATTGCCGTATTTTTTTCAGCAAATCTTTCATTTTTAACTTCAGACTGCGGACTCCCTCATTTTGTTGTGGACTCCCTCTTTTTGAGGGCAGGGAGTCCGTTGGACTGGTGGACTCCCTCTTTTTGAGGGCAGGGAGTCCGTTGGACTGGTGGACTCCCTTGTTCAAAAGTTCATTTCTACCCCTGAACGCACGTCTCCATTTGTCCGTTTGTCCGCATGCAGCCCGATACACCACACGCTCTTCGCACGAAAATTCGTGGGAACGGCAAGCAGGGTGGGGGCAACCACGGCCGCTTACTGTATACGCCATATTTTTCGCGTACAGGTATTTTCACGAATTCAGCCTTGATGGAAAATTTCACGAGTGGTTAATTATGTATTATTCGGCATTATTCGGTATGAATTATTCGCGTGTTATTATTTTTGCAGTCGGGGACGCATTCGCGAAATTCGCGAAAATTTAACCCCTGCGAAATATACAGCATATACAGTATTTCTGCAGATGTCGGCCAATTTCCATAAGAA
Source organism: Priapulus caudatus (assembly GCF_000485595.1). Taxonomy (NCBI): domain Eukaryota; kingdom Metazoa; phylum Priapulida; class Priapulimorpha; order Priapulimorphida; family Priapulidae; genus Priapulus; species Priapulus caudatus. Next base: position 83,129 of record NW_014577098.1, on the reverse strand, counting down.
GGGTAACCACAGAAAGTGAGGACGGCAATTGCGGTAAGTGAGCAGGGCAACATCAGCAAGTAAGAGGGGCAGCAGCATCACTTGCAATCGGGTGCTGCACTGAAATCTGCGTCTCGCATCGCCGCACGCGAACTATTACGGAATCAGCGAGACGAAACAAAATCGCGGGCCGAAAACTGTGCGAGAAACATGCTAGATGGCGCCACCCTCACCTGCTGCATGGGCATGTAGCCGGGGGAGGTCGTTGCTCGGGTCGTGGTGCCGGCGGCTGCGTCTTCCGTGTCCAGTTCTATCATGTCCGACAGGTTCACATCAAACAGGTAGAATATGCATCCGTAAAGACCCGGTCCGAGGCCATTGCACAGTCCACGCAAACCGGTGATGATGCCCTGAACAACACCTGTCAACAACAACAACAACTGTTAGCTAAAGCTGTCAATGTCATCATCGCCATCAATAACAACAACAACAACAACAACAACAATAACTAGCAAAACCTGTAAATGTCATCATCATCATCAATAACAACAACAACAACAACAACAACAACAACTAGCAAAAGCTATAAACATCATCATCATCATCAACAACAACAACAACAACAACAACAACAACAACAACAACAACAACAACAACAACAACAACAACAACAACAACAACAACAACAACTAGCTCCTGTAAATGTAATATAAAGTAAGGTAACACTGAATAATAGTTCGATTCGTTGTCGCTCAAGGGCGCTGACGTCTTGAGCGGTGCCTTCGACATCTTACCCTGCTTGTCAGCGTCAGCGTGCATGGACACAAAAGCACTGATCGCTGGATAGCTGATGCTTGCTACTGACGCTAGCATGCCGGCTGCCCACATCATCCTGCGAAAACAGAACACACGGTTAGTGATGTCCCAATGATCGATTATAATCGAAAGTCATTCGTTTGCAGCAACCGACTAACCGCTCGTTTATGGAAATAAATCATCAAATACCAAAAAAATCAATGCCCTCTCAGTAAGATGGCTAAGGTTTTGAACGAGGCATTTTCTGACTCGTCTACGACGAAGCAGCGATAACGCGCGCTGACGTCGTCGCTAACGTCGTTGACTTACCACGTCTGTGAGCCGAAGCCGTACCACGCCAGCTGTAGCATCTGAAACGTGAGTCCCACCATGATCGTGTGCTTGGCTCCCAGCGTTCGCATCAGGAATGTTAGAACGCCCGTCTGCAACACACGACGGAGGAGTGCCACTCACGCGGTAGAGACATCGCGCGCTGATGCTGATGTTAAAGTGAATACGTCACCGTAAATAGTAAAAGTTAAAAAAAAGTATGTCTTGAAAAGTATAGACTTGTACATATCGTGTACAAGCATAGCCGAGTATATACTGCATACGAGCATAGACACGTACACATTACAAACAGGCACAGATTAGTGTATTTTGAATACGAGCATAGATGCTCGTGCTTGTATTATATAGTATACCTGAGCAATTACAGATAAAATGCCGACAACAGCAATAAACGATGCAACGGCCTCCGGACTGAATCCAATCACCTGTCAAAACAAGAGAGCATGAACATTTAGTGTGGTGACATGCCAATTTAATACACATCAAGAGTAGGGAGGAATGATTTGGCGCATTTTATGGTCAGAGAACTCGTGTCTGTATTACATACAGTCTGTAGAGTATCGCAATCGAGTTGCGAAGGAAATAGCATTAAATTCTATAGCGCAACTACTGAGAGTGACTGGTAATTTCACCCTGTATAAATAGCTCAATAAATCGAATTATTTTCATTGTTTAATTGACGATTTCGTATGGCAGTGTTGTGCATATAAGTATGACACAGCCCTTAATTACTTATATATTATTTATAGATGGGCTATTGTTAGAATTTTAGCAAATTTGATTTGAATTCTATGTACAACCTCCCGCCTAACACACACTGTTCTGACTTTATTTATTTTCACCCGTTACAGTACATGTAACACGGCCAGCGTACAAAATCGCAGTGTGTGTCCAGCTGTACGCGCAACTCGTACGGCATTCTAAAAATCGTGAGCGAAAATATTACGCTGCGGGCAGCGTAGAGAATCGCTAGTGTGTCCTAGCTTGAGAGAGCGAGAGAAGGGAAAGAGAGAGAGAGAGAAAGATGAGAGAGAGAAGAGCGAGAAGAGAGAGAGCGGAGAGAGAAGAGCGAGAGAGAGAGAGAGGATAGAATGAGAGAGGTATTATCATATATACATATATATATGTATATATATATTCACACATAACGTGTAGATGTGTAGCATGTTATAGATA